>NC_143516.1:24062475-24363475 GCF_031878675.1 Megascapheus bottae
CAGGGACAGACAAGTGCAGTGACTTGTCTTGATGTGCAGCTATTGCCACTAGAGATGAAACCTGTCAAGCATGGAATTATATTTCTGAGGAAAATACCAGAAATAAAACACTGGGAAGTGGGAAAAAGGAATAGCTAGAATCAAAAGACCTCAGTTGATCGCCCAAGACTTCTGAAAAGAAAAAAGACAAAATGTGAGAGGCAATTAGAACAGTCTGTAAACTTTCACAGTGAATAAAATAAAAGAATACCAGATTGAAGAAGTATAGAATGTTCCACATAGAAATTTAAAGAGGATTCTTATTACTTATAATGAAGCAAAACTACAGAACACAAGGAAAAGAACAATTCTTGAAAACAATCAGGAAAATCATAAAAGGTTAAGTAAAAAAGAACAATGAGATTGAGAACAGACTTTCTGTAAGAAATTATTAGAAAGCCAGAAGTCAAAGAGTATGAAAATTTGAAAACATTGAGGAAAATAAATAGGATCCATTGCACACCCAGTTGACGTTTGTAGGCAAGCTAAGACTGTGTTTGCCCTCACATATCTTTTATTTTTTGTTATTATTTTTGCTCAGTTGTACAGTTTGAACTCTGGGCTCTGTCCCTGAGCTCAAGGATAGTGCTGTACCACACTGAGCCACAGCCCCACTTCCAGTTTTTGAGTTAATTGGAGATAAGAGTTCCATGGGGATTTTTCTAGGGACTTTTCTGCTCTGGTTGGCTTTGAACTTCGACACCCAGAACTCAGCCTCCTGAGTAGCTAGGATTATAGGCATGAGTCAGAGGTGTCCAGCATGAACCTTTAATGAAATAAGTGTTTGATGTTATATTCCAGTTACAGGAAATGAACTATGAAGAGAAAGAAAATGAGATTGGAAAGCAGCAGGAACCTAAGAAAATGGAAAATGACTAAATAGCAAAATTAATTTTCTGTAAAATATAATAATGCCATTAGATGATGAATTCAGGACAATAAAAGCAGGAGGGAAGAAAATAGTAGGCAACTATAATAGGAAGGCTAGGAAGAGATAATCAGAATTAAACTGCTGTAAAGTTATCATATTCGTTGGAAGGAAGGTGGTAATGTTGAATGGCTTAAACTTTAGACTTTCTAGCCAAGAATACATCTTTAGAGATATCCACTGAAGTAGATATGTAACAGTATTTTTACTTTTATAATGATAAAATACAAAATTTTTAAAGTAGCAAAAGAAAAAACACTGAAAACATGAAAATGCAACCGATGCAATGAATCAACAAAGAAACAGCCCCAAACCACAAAATGAGATGGTGAGATGAAGCCAAATGCATCAGTGCTCATAACAAAGCCAAGCATATTAAATTTACCAGTAAAAGCCAGCAGTTTGCTGGTTGAGTTTGAAAAGAAGCACACATTTAGTAACAGAAATGACACTGTATGAAAGAAAGCTAACATAACATTAACATCATACCATACATTATGAGGGATAATAAAGACTGTTATATAATGGCAAAAATAACAATTCAATACAATATAATAACACAATAACTCAAACTGTATTCACACAAAAAGTTGAGTTCAATCTATAGAAATGTACATAATATTGATTCCTGCAAAAGTGAGGAGTAAATTCCACATTTGTAATTACTGGTCAGTTTGAAGTAACTCATTATTATTACTATTGCTGAGGAATTAGAGCAAGAGTTACAATTCAGTAACTCAGGTCATCAGTACAATGGATTTGAAAGAACTTTTAATCCACAATTCTACTTGCAAATATAAATCTCAGGGAAATATGGGTAAGCAACATCTCTGGAGCAAAAGATTGTTGCTTATTTTTATTTATCTTTTTCTAAATTCTCAAGCTTGGATTTATAATTATTCTTACACAACAAAACAAAACAGAACAACCCACAATAACAAACTTGCTTTCTTGTCTTGACAAGTTTACAACTTTTATCTCATCAATGTGGAAATAAAACTAGTCAAACCCAAAAGAAGTCTGAGGAATTTCTTAAGTCTCCAATAAAAAATATCAGTGAACAAAGTACATAAAGTGTTGCAAAAGATTTTCCTTAATTTTGTTTGTATCACCAGTAACATTTGTAAAATATCTACTATCGACAAGAAATGGATGGCCTTGGGTTCATAAAGGTAGAAAATACTAATGGAATGAATTGAAAAAACTGAAAAAGTAGAGGCAAAATATAGAGCTTTATTATTTTAAACAACAACAAATATCAAAGTATTGATTCTGCAGACCAGTTCATAACTAAAGCATGTCTAATGATGTTTTTGAAGATGATTTCAACATCCAATATCCTTCTTCTCATGTTCATATTTATTCCAGAAAAGAAGCAGGAAATGAAGAAAGCAGTGAGTCTTTAATGTGCCCATGGCAAGCTGGGCTTCTCTGCCCTGGTTTGAACTGCCATTACAAAGCAATTGCCTTCAATTCCTTGGGTGCCCCTGTAATTGCAGTATTTTAAACTGTAACTGAAGACTTCAAGTGTAGTGGCTGTCTTCAATTCACTCAGGCTTCCTTCCAGCTTGAGTCACCTTCTGTGCAGAAAACAGTCCAGCCAGGGGAGTACAAGGTAAACTGTTCTAACAGCATGGGAAAGCCTTCTTTGTCTGACCAATGAATCAAAAAGCAATTGCTACCAATAGGGATTCTGTTCTCTCACATTTTGTTTATTATTTATTAAAAAAAGAAACACTTCTTAGTATCAAGATTTGTAAGAGCTCTTTAAACATGTCTTGAGTACATCAAGGTTTTCCATCAGGACTGTACTTTTCTACAGCCTCTGAAATTACACATTGATTTTGAGATATTTCCACTGGCTAATGTTTCAATTTGTCCACCTGGAACAGGGGAACACTATCAAAAGTGATCTCCCTTTTCCAGGCAACACAGCCAAGCTGCAAGAATGAAGACCAGTCCAACCAACATGGCTATGCAGCTTGTCACAAGTGTTTTGGAGGTGAAGGGAGGACAGGAATATGTTTTCCTAGTCTGTATTCTTTTCTGAAAACAAACATGAAAATAGATAAGATATGGAGAAAGGATACTCATATCTTCAGAAAGTATGAAGAAGGGATATGAAGAAAGGATCTTTTATTATATATGTATATTATAGTTTATTCTTAATATATTTAGGTATAAAATATTATAAAATACTTAGAGATCCTAAATACAACCTGTTTTCAGTGTAGGGAAAGTAATACAGGACAATGTATGTGGACCAGGATCCACAATGCTGCAGCATTGTTCAGGTGAGTAGCTTTAGACAATCACCTAGGTATCCCCGGACTCAGTTTCCTCAGCTGGGAAATAAAGGCAATAGATCACACTAGCTTCAAAATCCTTAACTGTTTGCAAGTTCAGGATTCTGTGATTCACTAAAGAACCTTGGCCTTCAGACTTTGGAAAGAAAGCCAATAATCCATGTCCACTCTCCCCTCTTTATATTGTACCCTCTACTCAAAAAAGGTGGGGGAGAAGGAGCTTCTAACATTTTCTGCTTTCTGGAAGCTCCAGGATGTAAATTTAATTTTCACTTCAATACTTTGCATGTACCTTTTGACATCTTAACAAATGCATAAGGCATGCCAAGAAAAAAATAAATAAATTAGCAAGAGTGCCGTCAGCCAGGCATGGAGAGGAGAATCCCTGCCAAAATCATCCTCCCACATATAAAGAAACTGGTAATTGGAAGTAAGAGGAATCCCCCACCTCCCAGAGCAGACTGTGCAGAGGCGGGCACCCCTGCCAGTACCCAGGCCCCTACCAGAGCAGAAGCAGCGTGGGGAGAAAAGAATCACTCCCAACCCTATAACAGGGAGTATTTACAAGGATGCTTTCCAGTTCCGGGCAGGAACTCTCTAGCTGAAGTATGCTTCCCTTCTGTGGGAGTGGAAGAGAATTGCGATTGACAGTTGTAAAACAACAACAAAGAAAGCAGATCGATCCCAAATCAAGACTCATTCCTGCTCATCAGCATTTTCCCTTGTAGTCGTCTCTGGCCTACACACTCTAGGCCAAGTTCAGGAGGAAGCTCCTTTGATAAAGAAGATCCAAGATTTAAAACTTTGCGGGGTGGGGGGATGGTAAAAAGGGTTGGCAGAAATAGGCAAATATTGATTTCAACTCCTAATGATGGAATCACAGGCATTGTTTATTGAATTACTAAACACAAACGGCTTCATTGCCATATTACTTCAACAGGAAAGCACTGGAGAAACAATGGGAATGGATACTCATTCTTTCTTCCAATCTAACAAAGAGCCCTAGGTCATGCTCCATGTCCAGATCAGGTAGGAAAAGCCATTCTTACTCACAAGGTCAAATGAGAGTCCAACACATACATCATGGTTAGAGCCATTACATTTGTGTAGGAAAATGGCAAAATATTGACTGCTTTTGCAGGAGAAGCAATGTGCACCCAAAACAGTCTAGCCTGCTGGCTGTATTCTCACTGAAGGTGCCTTGACACTGCAGGACTGTAAATGGAGAGAAGATGTCTGCCCAGAGCATCTTCACACCTTGCCCCTGACCTAGTCATTTCTAGTCCACATGCAGTGGCATAATTCCACCTGTTGAGAAATTATTTCATCTTAACTGCAGTAACTCTAGAAATACACTTAAAATAGTGCTCTGTTGTTAGAATTATTTCTCTGTGTAGTGCCTCTTCCTCAAGGGATCATTTCTTACAGTCCATGACAATAAAGGGGGACAGCATGACTAAACCCCTGGTTTACTCTTTCTCATTCTATTAGCTAGTGTACACTAACTTACCAAGATTCCAGTCCTAGCTTGTATTTGTGAATCTACTCAATTCCTGGTTGTGTTCAATAGGGAGTTTACATGATTTCTTCATTGGAAATGTCACTAGTTATTTCTGTCCACTTTCTCTGCTTCAGTTTTGTCCCTACAGTGTTGTTAGTATATGCTGTCTAATTCCATCTAACAGAATCTTTGATTTATTCACTTGTGAATATGAACACCCAATATGTATTGATATATGTATTGTTCACTATAGAAGCCAAAGTTGAATGAGATGCTAAACACTCAGTTTAGTGAGGGCGACAATCAAGCAACAACATGTCAGAAAATGCATATTCAGGATGTGTGTGCATGCTCTCAGTGGTGATCTAAGATGGAGAGACAGCAGGGCTCTGTGGTAAAGAGTACATGGTAGCCCCGTCAAGAGCAGAGAGGAGAGAGGAAAGGACAAAAGGTGGCTGCAAAGGCATGGAAAGAAATGTGTGGGCCCACCATGCTGAGATTTGAGTGACATGCATGTACTGGTCCTGGGTTTGAACTCAGGACCTGGGGGGCACTGTTCTTGTCAAAGCTGACACTCTGCCACTTGAGCCAGTTCCCCTTCCTGTTACTGACTGCATTTTAAGTTAATTTTCATATGGGATATGTGTGTGTGTGTGTGTGTGTGTGTTGAAGCAAAGCTCTCTAAGTTCAGATTGTCCCCAAACTTGTGATCTTCTTGTTTCCACCTCCCAAGTGCTAGGATTACAGTAGTGTATCACCATATCTGGTTTCCTCTTGCCATATTTATTCTTCTTCTCCAGTGCTGGGCACTGTGGTTGCCACTCTGGGGGCTACCAGTGTGGTGGGAAGGGACCAATGATTATATCACAAAGCAGCTTCTTTCTATGTGTTCTCCACCTGGAGAAGCTTGTCAGAAGCCAGAGGAAGAAGCTTAGGTAGTGTCAGGAAACATATTTTTATAGTTATGCCATGGGGGAAGCACTACTGGAATCTAGTAGGTAGAGGTCACAAGAAGAGTTAAATCCCTTACAACGTATAGGACAGTCTCCCAGTGATGTGAAGATAATCTGACAACAAAGACCGCAGTAGAGAACCACACTCTCAAGGCTGCTATAGAGAATCAGAGCTGCCTCATAAATGAAGCTGATTCCAGAAGAAACGAGGCTAATGAGACGATATCTGATCCTAGTGGCCACTTGCCCCTTGCTGGGCAGTACTGCTCTACAGTCTGGGTCCATTATCAGTATTTATTAAGCAATAAATACTTTTCTTGCAATGCATTCCTCGATGGTATGGAAGAGAAATGTTTGTGAGAAAAGCAAAGTGTGTACCTTAAAGTGCATGAAGAATGTTGATGCTTGTCAAGCTTTTCACCTGCTTCATTATTTAAACCTCAGCAGTCCCGGGAAGAATGAAGTGCTTTGAAAATTCAGAGGCAGTTCAAGGAGATTAAATTATATACTTCAGACACACAGAGCTTCTCTGATCCCAAGGCCCACATTCCTCTAGTGTTCTGTGTATCAGCATCATATATAAAGCATGTCATAGTCCCATGATATAGCAAAAACCTGGGGTTATCTCAGCACAATCACATGTTCAAATTATCTACTGCTAGAGTCGGCAGGTCTCCAGAGTGGGCCAACCTGATGATAGAGCCACAATTACTCCAGGATTCAAACTCACAAAATGAGAAAAAGGTATTATGTAGAATCCTATTAGACCTTGAGATGTGTAAATCAAGGTAAGGCTACATTACTGCCCAAAACAAGGGCCGTGAGACATTCTGTTCCTATTCCTTTGTGAAAATTGATAAAGAATATGTAGCAATTCCAACTAATCAGAACATCCAAGGAAACAGAGACATTCATTTCTGGCCATTCTTTACTTAAACATAACTGACCTGGAAATTTTACTGAAAGGCTTTATTTTTTCTACCAAAGTCCAAAATTCAATAAATCACCCAGAACACTGAGAACATTTGAAATCTGTCGCATCTCTTAGAATCAACTGTTCATGTTAAAATCTAGCCTGCTATTTTCTGTCTCCAATATTAAGTTTCTTAAAATTTTAAAGAGCTCTATCATTGCTTCTGTCTTATCAAAAAACATTTAGTAGAGGACCTTAGCATCCATCTTAACTTCATAAGTCACTTCACCTTTTATCTTTTTAATTGTTCAACAGTATGCTGTTAGACATAGAAGAAAAGAGCAAGAGACACCTTACCTGGTAAGAATCAAAGGCAAGTTCCTTCAGCCTTCCAGAATATTCTGATATTCTAGAATATTCTCATATTGTTACCTCACACATGGCAGTGATGATCACATGAAAAGGCATGTACAAAACCTTAGCAAAGTATGTAGACCACACATTGAGAAGTGTTCATTGTTTCCTTTTACTGAAAGATGCAGTAGAGTTGACCTGATGAAGTATTCCTCCTGGACCTAACTTTGTTCTCTACCCAGTATTATGCTTACCACAGGCCCTTACTGCCTTCTCAAACCCCACATTTGGGGTTCTGGTGAACATATTACAGTAGAATAGGTATGGAGCTGAAATTCAGGAGATCTACCATCTGTTCCACCTCCACTGACATCCTGCTTCGAGCTTGACTGTTTCAAAGAAACATATCTAAAAGTATTGAACAATGTCATGACCAGTCTGGAAGTCTACTAGATTTGAGGCCTATGGCCTCAACCAACACAGGTTAACACATGGGAAGTCAGTTGTATAACCAAGTAAAATGACCAAACAGCAACTGAAAAGGTGTGTTCATGTTGAGTAACTCTATCTAAATACAAACATTAATTCTTCTGCCAAGGAATGATACCAATTTTTTTTGTCAGTTGTGGGACTTGAATTCTGGGCCTGGGCACTGTCCCTCAGCTCTTGAGCTCAAGGCTACCTCCCTACCACTTGAGCCACAACTCCACTTCCAGTTTCCTGGTGGTTATTTGGAGATCAGAGTCTCTTGGACTTTAGGGCCTGGCTGCCTTTGAACCACAATCCTCAGATCTCAGCCTCCTGAGTAGATAGAATTACAAGCATGAGCCCATTGTGCCTGGCTAATAAAGCCATTTTTTACAGTGGCCTTGACCATGGTTTTTCCTATTATTTAAGAAGGGCTGAAAGACAGGTACAGGCAGACAACACTTCCATTTTTTCCTCTCTCTCTCTCTCTAAGTATTAGATGTGTTGTGCCACCACTTTCCTATAAAAAAAGATGTGTCATCATTAAATGAGAACTGGAAGGAATTTTAGATTCAAGTCTTGTTCAGCATTGACAATTACAGAAAAGACCCTTCCCACTCCCTCCCTTCAATTGCATTGAAGGATTATTTGTGACTGAGTTGTGTGGCTGCTCCCACTAACTGAGGCTTAAAGACTGTTCTCCATAAAGAAGTGTCTACAAAACCATAGGGAGCCCAGAAATTAACCTGGCTTTATCATACTACAAGATTTTTTTTAAAGGAATACTAATTTTGAGTTACTTAAAAAAATACATTTTAGGCAGGTGCTAGTGGTTCATGCCTCTAATCCGAGCTATTCAGGAGGCTGGGATCTAAGGAATGTGGTTCAAAGACAGCCCAGGCAGGGAAGTCTGTGAGACTCTCATCTCCAATTAACCACCAGAAAGTCAGAAGTGGCACTATGGATCAAAGTGGTAGAGAGCTACCCTTGAGCTCAAGAGCTGAGGGACAGTGTCCAGGCCCAGAGTTCAAGCCCCATCATTGATGAAAACAGAAAAAGTATAATTAATTAATATATATTAATTCCTAGGTACTTTATTTTCTTTGAGGCTATTACAAAAGGAGTTGTTTTCTTGATTGTTGCCTTGATCATCTCGTTGTTGGCATATAGGAAGGCAGTTGATTTTTGAGGGCTAATTTTATACCCTGCTATCTTACCAGTTTTGAATCAGCTTAAGCAACTTGGGAGTGGAGTCTATAGGGTTCATTAAATACAGAATCATGTCATCTGCAAAGAGAGAAAGTTTCACTTCCTCTTTCCCTATTTGGATCACTTTATGCTTGCTTCTTGCCTTATTACTCTGGCTAGGAATTCTAATACTATGTTAAAGAGGAGTGGATAGAGTGGTCATCCCTGTCTGATTCCTCATTTTAGAGAAAACGGCTTTAGCTTTTTGCCATTAAGTATAATTCTGGCTATGGATTTGTCATACACAGCCTTTATTATACTGAGTAAGGTTACATGGATTCCTAGTTCAGAGAAGTCTCTCTTTAAGTCTTTAGTTGACCTTTTAATTGGATGGTTGTTTCTTTGAGGATTTGTTTTTGAGAGATTCAAATTTTTGTGCTGTTGCTATATTTTAAATATAAAGCCCTTGTCTGTTGTATAGTTAGTGAAGATCTTCTCCCACACTGTGGGCTTTCTATTTAATTTGCTAGCTACGTTTTTTTTTTTTTGTCATACAGAAGTTCTGCAGTTTAATGCAGTCCCATTTCTCCAAACTTTCTTTAATTTGTTGTATTTCTGGGTCTTTATTAGAAAAGTTTCAACCTGTATGGCTATCTTTTTCTTCTAATTAAATGTTAATCATTCTCTCAACCTAATACATACCTAGCTCCATATACACAAAGGAAAAAATAGGTAATTCAAACTGAGTCCTCTTTCAAATACAAAAAGAATTCTTTTCAGAATAACAACATGATTTCAGAAAAACACAATGTTCTTCGCCAATGGAAAGAAATTTTTTTCAATGATTTTACATTTCAAAGCATGGCTAAATGACCAAATGTAGCTTCTAACTTCTGAAAATTTATAACAATATGTGTGATAACAGAACATTGGAGTTGGTTGATACACTTATTCTTCAAAAGAAAAAAGGGTGTAACAGATCACAAGTCCTGAGATTATAAACCTCTTTTATTTCCAAGCTGAAAACAATTACAAAAAGCACAGAAAATTAATTCTGTCTTTATTTGCTTTTACTTTGGGGAAATATACTTGGAGAAGAAAGAACTGGAGGAATGGAGAAGAATCCTGTTAAAATAGCTACCCTACAAAATAATCTATGGAGTTATTTTTACAGGGAGGGTTAAAAGTGTGTATGGAAAGGAATTGTATAAATTGACAATAAAACATCTACTCTATTTTACTCAAGTTAATAAAAGGAATGACATGACAAATCCCCAATAATACCATTTAGAGTCTAAATGAACTCTGATAAATTACTAGATGTATAAACAGATCATAAAAATGGTCATAAACAGCCGCCATGTGGATATTTAGTCTTATGGCCCTGATGAGTGACTGTCACTCATTCTCCTTGGGGGTGGGACATCCCACAAAGGATATTTACTGTAGGATTTTTCTTTATAACTGATAATCCCTCAAATGCACATGCATGAAGCATAAAGTTAACACAGTAAATCCTCTTTCTAGACAGAGACTGTTTTTCTTTGCTACTTTCTTCCATATTAATAACTAAAGATTGGATTACAAATGACAGGATGGTCATTTCTTGTGTTTTTAACACTGGAAGAGATACTATGACAGGGACAAATTATTCTGCAAAAAGAGAATTAACAGCCAGGTGCCAGTGGCGCAAGCCTTTAATCTTAGCTAGTCAGGAAGCTGAGATCTGAGGATTGTGGTTTGAAGCCAAGCAAAGCTGGAAAGTCTGTGAAATACT
Organism: Megascapheus bottae; assembly: GCF_031878675.1. Taxonomy (NCBI): domain Eukaryota; kingdom Metazoa; phylum Chordata; class Mammalia; order Rodentia; family Geomyidae; genus Megascapheus; species Megascapheus bottae. The sequence goes on from NC_143516.1 coordinate 24,072,903, forward strand.
TATCTCCAATTAACCTATAAAAAGTAGAATTAGAGCTGTGCTTCAAGTGGTAGGAACACCAGTACTGAGTGAACAGCTAATGAACTGTGCCTAGGCTCTAGGGCCAGCATGTGAACACACACGCACACACACACACAGATATTCAACAGCTGTGTTCTAAATATAAACTTCAGAAATTGTGGAGGAAAAATAACAATTCCAAATTAATATTCCAAAACATTTAAAGAAAGAATAAAACAAGCTCATCACAAATTTTATAAGACTTTCTACTGCCAACTTCACTGATTGTAATCATCAAGGTTCAGCTTGATTAAAAACACAAATCTAATGCTACATATGAGAAACATAGGAATTAAGGAAATTATAAGTTTAGCATTTTCATGAAAATTAATACTTATTTTTGATTAAATAAAGTTCCAGATAATAGAACATCAGCTTTACTTAAGACAGGTATGCTTGCAAAAATTTCCATAAGGGGCCAGGAGTTTGGCCTAGTGTTAGAGTGCTTGCCTCGCATACACTAAGACCCAAGTTCAATTCCACGGTACCACATACACAGAAAGAAAAAGCCAGAAGTGGTGCTGAGGCTCAAGTGGTAGAGCTCTAGCCTTGAGAGAAGTCCAAGGACTTCAGGCCCTGAGCTCAAGCCCAAGACTGGCAAAAAAAATTCCATAATATAGCAAATGCTTATAACTTATTAAAATATTTGTAAATGGTAATTTTATTTCTTTTTTGGCAATACTGGGGCTCTTGTGGCTGGGACATAGCTCTAGCCTTGATTTTTGCTGGTTATTTTGAAGCTGTGGTCTGGCTTCCTTCCTGGTACACATCTGGGCATGATCCACCTATCTCAGGTTTCCCATGTGGCTTACGTATTGCACCCAGCTTTTTGTTAAAAGGTTTCATGAACTTTTCTGTCTTGTTAATCTTGAACCTTGAGAGTCTTAACCCCAGGTCCCCCAGGTACCTAGGATTATAAGTGTAAGGCACAATCACCCAGTTGTACATTTATTTCTTATAAACTGTGAGTAAAGCCTGTTTATACTGTTGAGAATGTCCTTACTACGTACATTTTTTTTATTTTTTCAAATTACCTGAATAAATGTTTATGAACTTTTACATAGTTTTTAGAACAATTTAGAAAATTAAAAAGGGGAAATGAGGCCAGTATTGACCCCTTGTTGATACTCATTTGTATCTCTATGCCAATCACATGTGATTTTCTAAAATGCTAAAAATTAAAGGAAAATTAGACATAGATTCTGACGGCTCAGAATCTATTGATTGGTATTTTCAGAGAGACCTAGAAAGCAATATCTGGGCACATAGCTAAATTATAATGGCTACAGAACTAGATTATTTGCTATTCCCAGACCTTCAAATACTCAATCTTCAACTTTATAAAGATAGACTCAATATTGTCTCAGAACATCAAAATGAATAAGGTCAAGGAAAGGTCTGGTTTGAGAGTGTTTTAGCTCTCCCCAGCCTGCTGAGCTTCGGAATACCAGCATGCCCAGGCTTGCCTCACGGGGCCTCATTCTCTTCAGGATGGCACTGCTGACTTTGACTAAGAAGAGGCAATTTTTTTTCCAGCATTGAATGGCTCTTCTTTTGAACTAGTTAATGCTTTTGGTTGGCATGATTTGCTCTTCAGCCGAGGTGACAACACTGTCTTATAGTAGGTCTACTGGAGGCACCTAATGCCTCTCTTAGAGATACCGTTCTAATTCAATTCAGCCCAACACATTCAGTAACTACTGAAGAGAATGGAATGAGAGCCATCCAGAGGGGTCAGCAACACAGCAGCATCCCATCTGGCTATGAGGAGCTGGGCAACTCCTCAGGTAAGATGTCTTGCTTCCAGGTGTAGAATCACTCGGAGGCCGAGGCAGAAGTTGACAATGGCAGAATGACTTAACAATACATCACTGCTCCTGCTTACTGCAGTCATCTTGCCCCTTCTCCAGGATAATGGATGGAGAAATTTCTGGAGACAGAGGTGGGAGGTACTACTTGAGAGGCCACAATTCTTCAGGTCCCTAAAAACCAAGCACTTAGTTCTGTATTAATAGAGCTGATGCAGGATTTATTTCTTGGTAACACTGCTAGGGGTAGCCTCTGAACTAAAATCATTCATTTCCTCTTTTTATTTCTTTCATCTCTTCAGAATGGGGGACAAAGTAAAAAAGGAGACAAGACCTGATCACTGAGTATAGGCTTATCTGCTGATATAACATGGTTCCTGAAAAGTACAACCAAACCCTGACACCTTCTCTCCCTAACCCCTGCCAAAGAGCGAGAAAACGTCATAGAAGAAAGGCTGGAAGTCTCTTCACTAGAATCATGGATGGTTGCTTCCCCCAGTAAGGATTGCCCTTCCAGGCAGAGCTAACAGCTGCTATACATAGAACATGCGTGTAGAGCCAGTCATTCACAAGGCTGGGAGGGGAGAAAATCCAGGGAGCTGGAAGGGAAGAATCTGATACTGGCTACCGTCCACTTCCTGCCACAAACTGTGGCAGATCCTTTACTTACATGCTCCCACCCCATCCCAACAACACTGCCAAGCTGATCATGTGGTTCCACTCAACTGAGACTGGGCATGGTAAAATTATGTGTCTGTTCACTCATAACTCTTAGGTAGTCAATCTCAAATTCTCTGCTGATTTCCAAACTATCCCTGGCAATGAATTCTTATCTCAGACCAAGAAAATCTTATGTATTTCTAAAACCATCTCTGATGGAGAGTCACTTTGAGACTCTGGAAATGAAAGAAACAAAAGCTAGTTGAACAACTAGCTTTTGAAGATTAACCTGCAATTAGTAATTCCTCAGTTCTCACTAGATGAGATGTCAAATCCAAGAGTGAAATCCAAAGTAACCTCTCTGATTCCTGTACTTAAGATACTGACACATCTGTCACCAATTTTATTTATGTATCAATAGAAAAGAATTAAAGATTGTTCCCATTCCAGGTATGATACTGTGCCATCACATGTAAAACAAGATAGCTTTGATATTGGCCCTCAACTTCCTTCAGTTGCTGCAGAAACAGCTGACATTCTCAAAGCTCTATATTTGGAGGACAGTTAGTAGATTTCCCAGGTTAGAAACCCATGGTTGTCCTTTACCTAGTTTCAAAGTACGTTGTACAAAGGGAAGTCGACTTCCACAAACACACAGTCCCTCTCCAATCAGGAAAACAGCTCCAACTCCCCTCCTTCTAGGTCATCCAATGTTTAGTCAAAGGCACAGATTCTGAAGCAAAGAAGTCTGGATGGTGGATAGGGATGGGGAAGGGGATAGAACATCAAAAGAGAAAGAGGAATCTGGCAGTCCTTCCTATAACACATCTCTGATGGCTGATACTTTAGCCAGGACAGACAAGACCATTGGTCAATTTCCCTTTTAAGTATTCAAGTAAAAGAAAGGGGCGAGAGGGTCCACTGAACAGGAGACCCCAGTCAGAACAGGAAGTACCAATTCTCACCGGCCTCAAAGTTCGTGAGAGGGCTTACTTTACACTTGAAATCATGACTTAAAAGATTTCCACAAACATAATGAGTACTCTGGAGTGCTTTGATAGCTGCATTTTATCAATGAAGCAATTTCTGAAACTCAATCTTTTAATATTATGAAGAAATATTTTGAAAAATGAAAACCATTCTATTTGAAGATTAGAGTAAAGGCAAAGTAAGCACAGTTAATCAGCTCTATAACTTGACAGTGCTCACACAAGGCAGCTTTGCCATTCTTCACCTTAGGTGCACATACTACACTTGGGACATTCTACTTTGACTTTTCCTGCAGGAAGTGTGTGTGTGTGTTTGTGTGTGTGTGTGTGTGTGTGTGTGTGTGTGTGTGTGTGTGTCGTGAGCCCTCAGGGCCCACTAGCATATACAGAAAGATCTAAGGAAAGCTCCCAGATGGAAAAAGAAAATAAACCCCACCTCCCACGACAGGTTGCTTTTCAATTTTAATGAGCTCAAACGCATTTGGTCATAAAAGCCAGGGTAATCCTCAGAGTCTACTAGCTGTTGAAACTCTTCTCCTTTAAATTATATACTTTCCTTACAGTGGCCCAGAAAATAAATTCCCCACTTAGGCAAGCTTATGCTTCTATTTGTGGCTTTTTAAAAACACCTATCACAAAAATAATATATGAATCAGTAAATGCTTTGGAAAGTACTAAATTAGAAAGTAGCTGAGTTGATGAGAAAAAAATAGATTAGTAATCAGCATGACAGTGAAACTGGCCTTCAAGTGTGCTATTCCATGATTATTTTATTGTGAAGATGGGGCTCATGCACTGTTTTAACAGACTGGAATTGTAGTATGAACTCCCCCACATGATTTTTATAATCCCGTCTTATCCAAAAGTTTGGAGGCTATACTACGTCTGTGTGACACTGATAGGTCCAACTGGAGAAATAAGTTGAGCCCTGTGTTCAGAAAGGACTCAGAAGAAATATGTGGGATCAAAGATGTTCATATAATGAATCTTCTGTCAACCATGGCAAACCTGGCTTTCCCCTACCTCTCACTCAGGCTGTCACTTTTTCATGTTTTCCCAGCTACCATGAGCTGTGGAAGCCCTCACAGCATGTCCCCACACCACCTTCTCTGCTTAGTCTCTGTGCTCTCCGTGGCTTTATTGCCACCTACAAACTGAATCATATTTATGCCTTCATTCCAAATTTCTCATTTGATCTCTAGACCCATCTGTTCAAACTTCTACTTGCTCTTTCCTCAGAAATGTCTCACAGGCATTTCAAATTCAGGATGTCCCAAACTGAACCCATGAACTGAACTAAAGAAAAGTCTTTCTTAGCTATACAAATATTACTTCCATACATGAATTTTCTCATACCAAAATCATGAAGTCCCTTGGATCACAATTTCATATGCGCTATCAGCTACCAATTTCTGCTTATGCTGCTTTCAAAACCTACCTTTACTCTGTCCACTTCTTTATAACATTCTAGCACCTACGCAGTCTAAATTCATGTTATCTCTTCCTACGCTTGTCTACCCCAATACCTGTGCCACAAAACCTCTCTTATCATGTGCCATTCTTCCTTTACTCTTTGGATCATGAATCAGATGTTGCCACTGTCCTTGAGGTACTGTGTAATGGATACATCCTCCCACAGTTTTGTTCTGTTCAATATACCAGAAACAGAGATTTCTTGTTTGTCCTCAGAAATATTAAGCTCTTTCTTTGTTTACCCTTTATGCATGGCTCACCTCTGCCCTTGGCTCTTACCTTCTACAAACAAGCTGCTCTGGTCTCTGGCTTCATTCTGGAAGCTATTTCTTAGAACGGCATCCCTAGTCATCTCTGTGGCATAAATCATACTTACAATCAAAACATGGTATAACAGTACATATTTTTTTTCTATCCTATTACAAGATGGTAACTCCATGCCCACACTATTCACAGCTTTTGCTGGCATCACACATGAAAGACAGGAGGACACCATTTATACCTCCTGGTCAAATGTGACTTAAAGATGCTTTCCACGCATTCTCCAAGTCTTCCATCCTTCCTTTCTTTAACACATTATGCATGAGCCATGATTTTGAGGAGAAAGTCCTGGATTTCTGTTCTGTTATCTGAATCTCATTTCGTAAACAATAGACTTTAGAAAAGTGAACTGTGTCCCTAAACTCTTAGATTTTTCACTCTTCTTTGAAAAATCTTTCTTTTTGGTTCTCATACTCTGATTCTGCGAATGTGTACCATCTCACCTACAACAAAATTTTATTCACCACCAAATTAAAGCATCTCCCATTTGACTTTGGAATTCTCTGGGCAACTCTTGCTTCAAGGTCTTTATCAATGTCACTTTCATTTGACCACAGTTTTGAGGAACCTTGGATAAGAGTTCCAGACAATTCAGCAGAGCTTCTAGAAGTAGATGTGTAGGTCTCTACCCATTGTGGATTTCTTTCTGAGACTTGTAATAGCTTCAAGGATGGGGCCTGGCAAAGCCTCCACTGGAGATTAGGATTCTGGCAGCTGCTTTCCATGGTCCTTAGAGTCAAGTCCTTAGTTCTGTCATGGATCCATTGCCCGAAATGAATCCCCACAGTCTAATCACACTGGGGCCATTCACTCATTCCAAGCCATGCTTTCCACTTCCTTTTCATACTTCCTGCCCCCCTTTGCCTGACTCATTCCTCCGTACATCATTCTAATGATCTCACTCAGATTTCCACTCCCTGTTAGGCATTTCCAGAGAGCTCTTGACCATGTTTATGCTATCTTCCTCTCAACAGTCTTCTGTCTTTAGACTCTGCTTTATTTTTCTTCCCATTGTCACCAACAAATGACATGTGTCTTATCTCTTCTTCCAGAAAGAATATAAGGGTCATAAAGCCAGGAACTTATTTTGTTCCCAATTACATTTCCAGGGCCCAAAGGAGTAAACGTAGGTGCTCAGGAAGTATTTACTGAATGAACAAATAGAAGAATAGATGAATGATCATTTACTTGAGACCAAAAGCCACCTAGATTGGGATTTCCAACTCAAAGCTGCAAGGGATGTGACAGAACTAGGGAAAGGGGGCGCTAATGAGAATGTACAGGAGCAGCTGGGGTCACTATACCCCAGAGCAAGAGAGCAGAGCTGCAGCCCTGCATGCAGGAGTTGAAGAAGAAAGGGCAGAGCTGGGGGCGGGGGCAGTAGGTAAGGATGAGTCCCTGGGGTCCACTCAGTCAAGCCAGGAACTGGCTCTCCTGCCAAATGAGCAGACACATCCCTGGCAGCTAACGCAGTAGAGGGACTCCCTAGTGCAGTTATCTGTGGAAATGAGAACCAGGATACTGGTAGCCTCATTACCTGGAGATGGATGGGATGTGCTGCCATCTTCATCTCTCTTCTTTCAGTATAAATGTGCCTTTTTTTTTTTTTTTGCCAGTCCTGGGCTTGAGCTCAGGGCCTGAGCACTGTCCTTGGACTTTCTCAAGGCTAGAGCTCTACCACTTGAGCCTCAGCACCACTTCCGGCTTTTTTCTATGTATGTGGTACCGAGGAATCGAACCCGGGTCTTCATGCATGCTAGGCAACCACTTTAACCATTAGGCCAAACTCCTGGCCCTCAAGTGTAGTATCTGTTCTTATCAGTTAAATGTGCCTCTTAAATCCAAGTAACCATTGAAATTCTAATGTTACCTGGGAACGGATTTACAGCCTCATTGACTACTTCTCCTCTGGTCTAAACTTAGTCTCTGGGTGTCCCGTGCTGCATCTTATCTTAGAACTCTCCATTGTAAGTACTTAAAAGTCATATTGAATGGTTCTCTAGCCTTTGAGTTGCTCCAGCAAAGCCTTTTATGCTCCTTGACCTGAACACATGGCAAACACTTAGTCTGCTCTCAATAAGTACCTGATGACTCAGTAAGTGTGGATAAATAGATAGATCCCTAAAAGACTCAGAATTAGCTGGGTACTCACTGTTCAGAGCTATAATTTAGCTACTCCTGGAGGTGGAGGCTGAGACAGGAGGACTGAGATTCAAAGCCAACCAGTGCAAAGTAAGTCCAGAAGACTCTTATCTCCAAAATATATCTAGTAAAAAGTAAAGTAGAATTCATGATATCAGGTATTTTGGCTGTCCTCATGCAACTTTCTACTATCAGCAGTTACTTTATGACTATGGGTGTGTTAAACGTCTGTTTTCTCTATCAAGTCACATTTGTTATTTTCGGTAATTGATTCCCAATTACCAATGTACACTATTTATTGAATAACACATTAATGATTAATAAACTTCCTGTCAACTCATTTATGTGTGCTATCAAAACTTTACATATTTTATTAGTAAGCTAATAGTAATTTCTATGAGACATAACTTCCTGCACATTTTATACATAATTTGTTAATAAGATATGTTTCATATTTAATGAAAATCAGTTGCTAAATGAATGTAAATAACTTGGCCCAAAATTACAGAGATCTATATAAGAAAATAAAGTTATAATATTTTCCTTCAAGTTAGAAAAGAAAGCCAAATGGTTTTTTTCAATTTCAGTTTAGAATTCCTTTTGAAGAAAAATAGTGTTTGTGGAAACGTTGAAAGTGGCACACTCACAAACCACCTGGGAGTGCATTCATCACCCCCTGCGGTCTCAAGCAGTGTTTTGAGATAACAGCATTCCTATGGAGATTTCAGTATGGTCCAAATTCCTCCTCTGTATGGAGTACACTGAAGTTCATCTTCTTTGAAAAAGAATAAACTCAGAAGGTTTTAAATCTTTTAGTTTTGGGGGGGCTAGGGGAAAACAGTGATTAAGAGCCAGGAGGGGGAAGTAAATATGTTTACATCCAACTTCCTAGCATAGCCTTGCTTGGATCCTCTGCTCAGGATTCCCCTGGGAAGAAAACACAGAAAGAAGGATCTGCCTTCACCTGGGGTATTGCCCCATGGGGCAGGGAAGGGACATGAGCACAACACAGGCTATGGTGAGAACACACCATGACCCCAAGACTTGTCTACCAGATACCCAATCAGAGTTGTCAGAGAAGGAGTTCTGAAAAATGATATTCTTGGGGTCACTCAACGGTTGATAAGAAAGAGTCCCTTCACAGAAGATTATTAGTATTGGCTTTCAAAGAAATCATTTATAGAGGCATGGTTCAGCATTATGGACAAGACTATCTAATCATTCACAAGCTGATTTTCTCTGGGTCCTAAGGCCATTATCTGCATGGTCAGGGGTACTTCTCAATAATTTATTTAAGATGGAGTGAGCACTTCATAATAGTTCATCAACTGACCTTGTGGAGGAGAGTTGTTGGTAATGGAAGAATTAAATTATAATTCAGGAACTAGCACAAGTTAGTATTCATCTAGAAATGGTAGCTTTTCTTATTTCACAAAACAAATAAAAGCACAACCTGAAAGAATGATGAGGGTTATTCCCATGTGCTGTCAATTCAACCACAACTTCACTTTTCCTAAACGTCACTTTGGCGGAAGTTTCCAAAGTTTTAAACAGTTAGTTACATCTGCTGACCAAACAATAGTTAGCTTTCCATTCATCTTGCTAGAGAAATGATTTAATAAGCATGTAGAAAATGTACAAAAGTACACAAAAACAAATGCATACATAGATCTGTAACCTAAATTTAAACAATTTTTCATCAAATTACTTTCATAACACTAAATATTTGGAAATAATGGTACAGTGCAAATTTAAGGGAATGATTAATAAACTACATATTCAGATAATCTAATATAATACAGACACTAATACAATTGCCTAGAGTTTGTAAAGTATTTAAAACAGGAACTTAAGTGAAACGAGAAGCTTATCATATGAACTATGGAAAAAATCATTAAACAGAAGAAAGACAAAAATGCCAAAATATGAAGGTGACTTTGGGTTGATTATAGGCAAATTCTCTATTAATTTTTAAAATGTTCCAAAGTTTTTATTGGAAGCATGGACTGCTTTTACAACTAGAAATAATAACACTTGTTCAGAAACACTAAGTATTATACTACTATCTGTCTGTCTATCTATCTATCTATCTATCTATCTATCTATCTATCTATCTGTTGATCTTATTAGTGTTGCTAACAGAGCCAAAATGCTTCTCTCCTGTGCCATTATCAGTTACGGGAAAATGCTGAGTTTCTTTGCATTTGCCCCACATTTCAACTCAACATCGCCAATTCTCAGACAGAAAATACTTTATTTTCAGCACCTCTGTGATTAGCTCTCACTATTGTAAAACAGCTTATGTTGTAAGACTCCACTATTTTCGCATATTTCTACAATCTTCAGTTCTGTACTGTAATTACTCATTAATATCTGGCTCTCCTATTGGATTATGAAACCCTGTCCTGTTTTCCTGGGGCTCTTATAGTCAATAGCAACAAAAACATGAATACTGTCCCCAGAATGCTCAAACATCCCTTGAATCTGACTAATGTGAGTGATTACTGCTTCTATCTTCATTACAGCATTAACTTCTCTACTCTTGCCTTCTTCTAGATAAGCTATATTAAGACAGAATGACAGGATTATCCCTATTGCAATCTAGAGCAAAGCACTCCCAGGAATCATTGAACCAGACCTAAATCCTGACAGGGATTTCTAACTTTGTCTTTCTGAGACCCTCATCTTCCCCTTTAGTGCATGCTCTCCCTCACTGTAATGAGCAACAAATATAACATGTCCTCCCTTCTCTCTTTTTTTTTGTCAGTCATGGGACTTGAACTCTGAGCCTGGGCACTGTCCCTGAGCTCTTCATCTCAAGGTATCTCCCTACCCCTTGAGCCACAGTGCCACTTCCGGTTTTCTAGTGATTAATTGGGAATAAGAGTCTCACAGACTTTAGTGCCTAGGCTGGCTTTTAACTGCAATCCTCAGATCTCAGCCTCCTGAGTAGCTAGAAGTATAGGTGTGAGCCATCGCCCAGCTTCTCTGCCCATTCTTATTCATCAAACTTAATAGCAGGAGCAGATAAGAATAAACATTTCCATGACTCAAAGATGAGCAGCCATTGAAAATGTAGGACAATCATGAGAGGCTTCCAGCAAGATAGTGAACTCTACTCATAAGCAAGAAAAACTGTTATGAACACACACATACACACATAGACACACACATATTATCTAATATATATATACATCTGGTCACACACCTAAGGAGATACAAACTGTCCTTTGTATTTGTTGCTGATTAAATATTTCATTCATTTTTCATTAACAAAGCATCTTCAAATGTAGACCTGTATAATTAGAGTATGTTCAATGCACCTACCACATTTACCATGTACTAAGTCACTATCTCTCTTTCCTTCTATGGATTTATTTCTTATTTTTTAGATATCAAAGTATCTGTCTCTAGGGAGGTGACTTCAGGCAGTGGCAGGTGGACAACTTTACCTTATATTCGACCTAAATCAGTTGGAAAGTTTAGTTTTCCATACATCTGATTTGCTGACGCATCTTTTCTGTAAAATGATAAAGATTCTACACCAAGAGTAACAAATCCTACTGCTTTATTAAATTTCCTATTGAGGCTGAATATATTCCTGGTAGACAACTTGCTTCAGATGGTCTACTCTGACCACACATTCAGAGGTCCTAAAAGCTGGTGAACAACTTCCTTCACAACCAGATACTCCATTTTTAGCCCCCAAGCTAGACATTGATCTGGCCCTGCTGGGACCAAATGAATTCTGAATCTGGACTGATCTCAGTTTTTGTGCCAGTTATTTTATACTCCAGTCTGGCTCTAGGAATTCAGACAAGCAATTTAACCTCTCTGTGCCTTCATTTTCTGACTCAAAAATAAAAAAAGCATATTTACCCTTATGGAACTATAATGAAGAATTAGTGAGATTATATATCTTATGTGTGTAGCAGATGCTCTATAAAGTGAGCCCATCTTTTCCTCCTAGTGCCTGAAAACTAATACAATCCCATCTCCCCCTGAGGACCTGCTCATTCCATATTGTAATTGACTTGCCCCAGGAAGGATAGTTAAAACTGAGGCAGATGGCAAAATTACTAGCCTCAGACCAACAATCAAATGTTAGTTGTTCACTTCATCTCCCCACCTGTTCAACTTCCTGTTCTAATCCCCTTTCCTTGCTTAATCTATGAATGCAATATCCACTCCTAGTTTGACCTTGGCATTTTGTTCCCATATATCTCTGAGCATGGATGTTTCTTATCTTTACCTAATTGTTTGTATTCAGTGCTGTCTGCCTTGGACTTCTGGCACTCTGGTTGCCTATTTAGAAGGTTATTGATAAATTCAACCCAATACCTGATTCTGAATTGAGTGTAAATGATGGTATTGCATCCTGGCTAAAGCACAGGCTGTGGTGGTGACCTGTGGATTTTAATTCCAATTTTTCCACTTAGTGACTGCATAATCTTAAAGGAAGTCATTTACCTCCCCTGATTTTCAGTTCTCGGAAGCTCTCGTGAGGCTTAAATAATATAATGAATTTAAAAACAAGTTACACGAGACCTCCCATACCAGACTGGTCCTCAAAGAAAGTCCTGGTCCTAGATGCATGGTGGCAACAGGCCTTCTTTCTACACAATCCAGCTAGTCTTATGCTATCCCTTCCCACATGTGACTGTTTCATCTATTGGCTCAGGCTGTCTTCCTGGTGCAGTAGTCTCTTCCGGTCCTTTCCATCCCACAAATAAACTATAAAGTTTTTGAATATTCTAAAATGTTCTCTTAGGAACATGGATGTTGCTTCATCCAGACATACAACTTCCCCAGACTTGAACAGTGTCGCCTACACATTCCTTCTGCCAATACTCTAATTTGGAATATATCATTTTATGCCTCCTGAGTCATATGACACCCTTGATCTGTGCCTGCTGCTCCTCTCTGCCCATCTCTAACAAATCCTATGATGGTCCAGACATAATGGTCCTATGTTCACCACTAGCTCCTTTATTTGAACCACACCATGCTCAATGGAAATGACTCTAATCTCATGACCAGCATGTTGGTAGGACTCACATGAATGAAACCTATGTCTGGTATTAAGGCATAGGGAGTAAATGCCTATTAATGAATTTGAGGTTTCTCAATTAACAATATTCTGGAAATCAAACTCATTTTAGCAAAGTCTAGACAAGATGGTATCATTTCATCCTTGGGCTGTACCTTGGTTGGGAAAAGAAGTCCTTTTTCTGGAATCTGTACATAGAGGCAACTCTTTTAAGTACACAGGGTATATCACTGTATGGGAGAAAGCTATTGTATCCAAAAGTAGGCATATTTTTAATTGGTAGTTTCATTTACTTGAAGGATCCAAATCTCTATTTGATTCTGATGGAGTGTATAGCATGGATGGGTCTCCTCTTTCCTCCCAGGCCACATCCATAACAATCAGGCGTATTATCAGTGTGACCCTCTCATCGTAACATTCTCTGTTGGATATGGAGAGTGATTTAGTGACTACCAAGCCAGGCCACATTTCCAAGAAATTTTTATAGATGGAACTTGGAAGAGACAGGACTTGGCTTTCTTATGGTACCCTACTCATGACTGTAGGTTTAGAATTATCAACAATGATCATTTTCTGTACACAGAATGAGGGCCTCAAATTAGCGTTGGCATGGAGATCTGATAAAGTCATGGGAGTTTCTGGTTCCAAATGTCACTGAAGCAAGATCTACCTTTAAACTTTCCACTCCCATCTGCTAATAAACGACCCAGTGGAATGTGTCTTTATGCATAGAAGCAAGTGAATTCTAAAACCCATCTTCTGAACACGGGATGGAATGGTTAGAGGGGGTACTTGGTATAATTAACCTTCAAAACAGAGTAACAAGGGTACTATACTGTAAGATGGAATGGGAAAATCCACATCTTTACACCTAGGATCTCTGTGTAATATCACCAGTGGAACTTGTCACAGTTTCCCAGGCACACTGTACATAGCAGCACAATGACCCAAGAATCTTCATAAATTGTACATGTTTTCTTTCCTTCCAGGGCATTCAAATGAGCTTTATCAAGGACTCTAGAAATCCCCAGAAATCCTTCTGGGGAAAGGGAAGCAGGTAAGTGGGAAGGAAACATAATATAGGAGCAATCAGACTAAACATCAATAATCAGAATACAAAGCACCTCAGGAAGTGTCCATTTTATAAAAGTGGAAGACACTTTTCCTCCAGAACCCAAACTAAACTGTCTTCAGAAATTCAACCTCCACAAAAATTGATGTCAAGCTTATCTTTCTCCATTCAAGCTTCTTCTTCTCCCCTCCCCCCAAGCCCCGCAGAAACTCAGGAAACCATACTATGCAAACATGCTTTGCAGTGCTTGTCTTGGCTTTATAACCTTTATTACCTCAGAGTTGTTGGTAAAATAAATTGTTATTATTTGTGAAAACCCATTTAAAAAAAACCATCATGGGCTAAGGAAAAAGTTGGCATTTATTATTTTCTTTTGTAATGTCGACTTGGATAATCAATAAAGAGCCAACGGCCCCCACATCAGCATTCCTTTGTTTCTTCTTTCCCTATGTTAGCACATCCATCCCTAATCTGACAAACCAGGCCCTCTCCTCCGCTCATTTCTTTCTCTCATTAATTCCATGCATTTTAAGAGGGAGCTAAGGTAATCAGTCCAGAGTCCTTGCCTTGTAGATGAGCTCACCAAGGACCACAGAAGTCAATGAACTTTAGGTATGGCCATGACCTTGGTGGCTTGGTCAAAATGGCGCCTTCCCACCTTTTGTGATCCACCACACTGCTTGTGCCCCCAGTCTGTACCAATCCTCTGGTATCTGAGCTATTTCCTTGGCACTGGATGATCTGTTTCCAGATAGTCTTCCTTAGAGGTGTCCCCTGACTAGCACTGAACCTCAGCAAGTGCTCCTCCGTGTTCTCTAGGTACCTGGGCACAGATTTCAGTGGACAAAGCCTTTCGGAAGTCCAGAGCAAGTAAGCACACTGACAACACCAGAACTCATGAATGCCTCAACAAAATGAAGGATCATCACAGGTCTGGTTTTCTGTCCCTACACAAGTTCTTTCTCTCTATATATTTTGCTGGACAAAGATTCTTCATGCGGTCTCCTATTTAATGAAAATAACACTCTGTGATTTTTTTTAAAAAAAAAATGCCTTCTCGATTTACAATAGAACAAAACCTAGAGACATAGGCCATATAGTATGACTCTAAATGAAAGAACTTCCAGGATATAGAGACAAAAGCCATATAATGAGTGATTGTTGTCCTTGATGTACTGTTATCTCTCATCTCTTTTGCTGTCCCTTGGTTATCTCATATTGTTACAGTATTTCACCTTATTATCTGATATACTGTATATATGCTATATATATTCGTATTTAGTTATTTGAAATAGGATAGGGAAGGGGGGAAAACAAGATGAGGGGCCGGGGTGGGGTAAGGGAAATGGGGACCAAGACATGATAAAAGGTATCAATGTTTGTGAAGTAATGTACCTTCTATCTGGTGAATATAATGTAACCCTTCTATTAATTACAATAAAAATATATGGAAGGGAAAAAACTGCCTGGTAATGTAAGAATTTTATTACTTGCTATTTTTTAATCTTTTCATTTTGCTTAAGGAATGTAAAAAATGACATTTCCTTTGGTCCTTGCTCTTATTTATTTATATAAGCTAAATATGAATTTCCCTTTATGCCAATTCCCCAGATGTTAACCAGTAGGTTCAGATTAATTCTCCCTGTATGCCAGTAACTAACTTCTTGTGTCCAATGAGTTATTGTCAAAATTCTGAGATTACCCAAGTGTAAATATAGCAATCTTACTCTCAGAACATTTAAAAGCTTCACTAGAAATTCAAACAAATTAAAATAACAAGTGCAGGCATCCTTCTTTTATTAGTGTTTCCTAATCTTTCAGAACTTTCTGATTATGGACACTTTTAGGACCCTCTGCATTTACCTAGATCTGTTTCAGAAGCAACAGGTGATATATCCGTACCAACTGCTTGTGTGTAGACTTCCTACGCACAAGGAAAGCATTCCCAGACTAGATACAAAGATAATTATAACCAGGGTTACAAATTACAGCTAAATTACTCATAATTACAAACTATGTATTAGAACTGTTTTAGGGAAAAAATCATGTTAACACTTTAGCATCTCTTTTGACTAGTAAAACTGAAGACCGATCACATTTAATTGCTGAAGCATTCAATTATAGTTTCCACGTGATAGAAGTATTATTTTCTGTTCACAAGGACTCTAGGCATCATCAAATACTTCATATGAGTACACCATCTTGGGAAGGTAAGGTAAAGTTTAAAAGTTTCCAGATCAAGCCTACTTTCCACAAAATGTTCATATGATCTGGCATCAGTAGCCAAATAATACAATGAAGGTCATTTTATGTTTGCACAATCATGCACGAAACGCCCAGCCGTTCAAAGAAACGGCCTGCACAGGCAGTGGGAATAACTGTGGAAGTATTTCCCCAAGTAAACCTCTGAACTTTGGTTTGGCTACAAAGTAGGAAGAGTCCTAACAGACCAGAAAGAATGTTTATTGATACTTGAATCGCTCTCTACGCGGGTGTCCACAACTTGTAAAGATCTTCACAAGCAATCACAAGGAAAGCTGGGCGGGTGTGGTTTTGAACTACACTATACCAAGGTGTACAAAGGTTTTATGTACATCGTGAAGCTTCTGCCTTTGTTTCTAACATTACCATCGTCGACCTGGGAACAAGAAATTGTCTTTTTATTTTTACACCTACGCGCACACTCCTCCAAATCAGAGCGCGGTCAACACACCATGCAACGTGCAGGGTTGGCTTGCACGACTAATGGTCAGGGAATGATTTATGAAGCAAATCTCACACGTCCTTTCTCTTCAGGACAGGTTACCTGCTCAGTCTCACAACGACTCCGCCTCTCCTTGTAACCTTTGTGGATGCCACCGCACCCCGACACCCGCTTTTAGGAAGCCCTGCCCGCCCTCTCACGGACCCCCCCGCTCACACCGGGGACATCTTCGCACACAAGGCTGGGTCTGGCACGGGCACCGAGACAAAGGAGGGTGTAGCTCGGGGAAGCCCGCCCGGCGCTCCGAGACCCCGGGGTTCACCCAGCGATTGCCCGCAAGTCCAAAGCTGAGGACGGACTTGCTTCACCTCCCAAACTTCGGGAGTCACCCTTCGCCCTGACTCGGGAGGCTGAAGCCGAAGGGAAGGGAAGGCGCTGGAGAGGCGCCCGGGTACCGGCTGGCCGCTCACCCCCTCCCCGCGCCCCGCGCCACCCTTTCCTGCCCCTCACCTGTCCAGGGAGTGGGGGCGTCGGGCGGGCTCTCCGGACCCTCGCTCCAGGTGCCCGGCGCTGTGGCTGCGTAGGGAGACGGGCGCGGGAGGCGGCCGGGTCGGGGGCGTCAGCGGGAAGCGCAGCCTCGGCCGGCAGCCGCGGTCTCCCTCCCCATCCCGGCGGGGCTCGGGCAGCGGACGCGGGGCGGTCACCGTGGGCGGGTGAGTCAGGCGGAGGGGGGCGGGCGCCCCTACCCCAGGACGCGGCGACCCGGGGCGGCCTCGGGCCGGGGGGCGCGCCGCTTCTGGTGCGCGCCGGGAGCTGGGGGACGGCCGGCCGCCTCCATGGGGCGCGGGGAGCGGGGCCGGGCGACCCGATCGCGGCTCCGGAGCCGCCGCCGCCGCCGAGAAAGACAAAGGGGACCCGAGGGCTGATCGGGAAAGTTTTCTGCTGGGCTCTCGACGGATCCCCGCCCCGAATCTCCTGCTTCGCACCCCAAAAGGGGAGGCTGGGGAGGGCGGGGCGGGCTGCCAGGAGCGTCACTGCTGCGGGACCGGGGCGCGGGGTTGGTGCTCACCCGCGCCTGCCGCGCCGCCGCCACCGCCCTCGACCAGCGGGCACTCCGCGGGTCCGGCCGCCCCCTCCTCCAGCAGGACGCCGCCACAGCGAGCCGCTCCTCCCCTTCCGGGACCCCCCCTCCCCACTCGCCGGGACCACAAAGTTGCACTCCGTGAAGGGGAATCCCCCCCGCCCCACGGGCGAAGCCCACGGCCGGGAACAAAGTGAGCCGCCTGGGAGGAGCGAGGAGCGGGGCGGGGGACGCTCGGCTGCAGACGAGGCCGGCGTGGAAGCGGACACACCCACTCGCGCCGGGCCGTTGGGGGACTGCGGTCCCTCCACCCGCGATCTCCGCCCAGGCCGCGGCGAGGATCCCCCCCACTCCTCCCATCCACCCCGGGCGAGCGGGGTTTTCTGGGATCCGGCTCTGCGGGTTCCAGGCTCCCCAGCGCTGGGCTGCTTTCTCCTCTGCTGTCGCCGGCGAGGGCCGGGGTCCCCCTGGCGGCTGCGCACGCGATGCGCCGACCGAGCCAAGCCTGGCCCCGAGGGCAATGGGCTGAAGCCGGGTCCCCCTCGGCGGATCCGAGCGCGCGCGCTGGGCAGGGGATTCCGCCTCTTCGCCCAGCCCGGGGAGGCCCTGGCAGCCGCACCCCCGAGGAAAGCTTGACAAGGCCGAGGGTCCTGGGCCCCGGGGCTGGGGGCAGATCAGATGCTAAGATGATTCCTCCTTGTCCCCAAATACCAATGGATGGTAAAATAATAACGGCCATTCACCTAACCTGCCATTCGGTAGACAGTCGTCAGGCAGCCCGGGCGAAGTTCCGAGGGTAACTCTCCATAGCCCCATCTTCTGACCACCGCACTGACAGGTACGGAGCGCAAGTGAGACCCCCCCCCCCCCCGCCCCCAGAGTCGAGCGACGAACAAAGAGGCAAATGCTGAATTCTGGAGATGGTGTGATCTGTATGATCTGTTGACCTTGCTTTCAAGAAAAGTATGTCGTGGGGGGGGGGGTAGAAAATGGGATGAGAGAAATTTCATGGGGAAAAAAATATCCCTACATTATAAGAAAATGTTGGCAATCAGATAGAGCAGTGAAGACAGGTTCTCTGTGGTTAAATCCTGGTTTGACTCAAATAGTTTGGACATTGAGTACTTTTAGTACAAATTTCACAAACAAAACAAAACAAAAATGTTTTTAAGGAAGAGAACTGAAGTCTGAGAGGAGGGATGAATGAGTCACCCCTGCAGACCATCTGTAGTTTTATGTCTCTGTCACCTGCATCTCACAAGTGTTTATCCCACACCCTGCTCAATTTTCTTAAGTGTTCTTAAGCCTTTGTCAAAGAACTCACTGAGCCAGGCTTGGTAGCTCACGCCTGTAATCCTAGCTACTCAGAAGGCTGAGATTTGATGATCAAGGTTCAAAGTCAGCCCAGGCACAAAAGGACCTGAGACTCTTATCTCCAATTAACCTCTAGAAAAAGGGAAGTGGGGCTTGGCCCAAGGGTAAGATGGTAGCCTTGAGCTGAAGAGCTGAAGAGCTGAAGTGCTCAGGGACAGCGCCCAGGCTGAGTTCAAGCCCCCCCCCCCCCAACACACACACTGAAAGGAGCCATTGTCCCCAGATTTTCCTACTTCTTACTTCCACATTTTATAAAGCAATTCCCTCCTACCCCTGCCACCCACCCCCCAATTTCTCTATAAAACCCCTGAAAGTACATACTGCTGGTAATCCTCACTAACTTCCCAAGGCATAAATATTAGGTTCCTCATGCCCAGAGAGATTTAACATAACACTGTAAATCATGCAGGGGAACACTTTAAAAGGTCGTCTAGTCATTTTACCATAGAGTAGCTAAGTGTTCCTCAATAACAGACTAATGAAGACAATGAAAGAAGAAATAAGCACATTTGTATTTCCCTAACTCTTGTACAGAGAAATGGGGTTTATTATATTTCATGCACATGTGTAATGTACTGTGATCACATCCACATCTTCCTTACTCTCTATTTCCCCCCTCCCTCCCCTCTCATTGGTCTGCTTCCTTTTCCAAAGTAATTACTCTTCTTTCATTTTTTCTTGTTATTACAGAGGTGATGTACAAAGGGGTTATAGTTACATAATGTAAACTCAAGTCTCAAGTCACAAGTACATTTCTTTTTGGACAATATCGCCCTTCTCTTGCTCTCTTCCAGTTCTCTTTCATTTTTTTCAGCTTATGGATGCAAACAGAAGATTTTTCTCTTCCTTAGATTTTTTTTTAAATAAGCACATTCTTGTGATCACTGATAATGGTCACTCATTTCTGGACTTAGATTTCAGTGATTCAACAAAAAAGAAAGGAAGACAGATAAACTAGGAAAGTTTTCCAAGAGAATATTATTTAAATTTCTTTTAAAATGATTACTATTTGGTGGTGGCTCATGCTGTAATCATAGCTCCTGAGGAGGCTGAGATATGGGATTAAGGTTCCAAGACAGTCTGGGAAGAAAATTCCATGAGACTATGATCTCGAATTAACTAGCAGAAAGCTAACACCAAAGCAGAAAGCCAAAACTGAAGTGTGAGTTGATTAGCAGAACACCACCCTTGACTGAAAAAGCTGAAGGACAGAACCCATGCCCTGAGTTCATGCTCATTCACTCTCACACACACACACACACACACACACACACACACACACACACTAGTAATTACTGTTGGTCTCTGAAAAGACTGTGTACCATAAATAGAGGGGTATCTACACTTCCATAGTCCAAGCTGCTCCCAAGATACCAGTTACAAAGTCTTCTCTAGCACTGAGTGCTCAAGGCAAGTTCAATTATTTAATCTTTGCTAATGGCCAATGTTTTCGATCTGAGAAGAGCCCAGTGCATACACCATGTCAGTAATGGGTTTCAAATTTAGCTTCATTTCCACTTTTTAAATGATGGATGAGAATCAACGATTTCCTCTTTTTCACCATAAGAGCCACTGTGCACTTCACACTTAATACTCTATGATGCGTTTTCCTGGGGAATGTTTCCACGAAAACTTAAGCCTGTCTAAACAGAGTATGCCATAGAGAGTAATCTTCTCTGTAATCCAATTCTATCATCATATTCTATATTAATAGATTATGAATAGAATATTCTATATAAATAGAATGACTTTGAATGTCTTCTTTTATTCTCAAAATAGAAAGAATGTGTCTAATGTTTTTATGAACTTGACTGAAATAATACATAGAGAGAAAGATAGATTTATCTTAGCTGTAATACATTTAGTTGAACACACACACATCAAACTTGTTTTAGTGATAATAGTTTAGTAAAAATTTTTAAAAAGGTTTTTTTGGAATCAATAATTAACTTGATCAATTCTTGATTAAACAACAATAATTACTCCAAAAATTCCCAAACTAGGATGATCAACATCTTCACTTTTGGTGCCCTATAAATGTAAGTCTAATTCATGGCAACAAACCTTGAATGAATTATAGGTGCATGCAGCGCAATAAAAATAGTAAATATTCTAAAGTAACAAGGCTAAGAGAAAGGCTACTAGAAAGTCCAAGTACAGCCATCGTTTTGATACACATATAAATCATAGTATCCTCTAACCTGACGAAAGATCTTCAATGAGAAAATGAAAAAAATGCCATCAATGAGAAACAAATGGAATCTTCTTGTTAGAGTCTTCCCTGAATTATTTCATTCCAGCTGTGAAACAGATTGATACCCTGAAAGTACCAAAACTACCTCTACTGACAGCCATTGTTACTGTCTCAAAGTAGGGGCAAGGAAGAACAAAGTCAACAGAGAAAATGATCTTCTGGGTTCATCTTTCAAATAACAAAATAAGTGGAAGAAACACAGGGGGAAAAAAGGATGGTAGAAAAATATAGTAAAACAAATTAAAGTCATTTTTATTTTATTATGAGCTTCAGTGACACTTTGTCATTTTCTATTTTTTTAATTCTATATTATTGAAAGCTGAGTGCAGTTGCTAAATTCCAAATATCAAGTATGCATCATCTCTTTGAGAAGGGCCAGCACTCTGGAATAATGCTGAGGCTGAACCGGTACTTAAATATTTTATAAATTCCATATTAACTTCCTCATTAGATAATAAATCTGATCAGCTTCTTTTTGACTGAGGGGCACTGCATCATATCCTTTAAAAAATGCTGGAAGTGGCAATGCGAGCTCTCTTCTTTCTAAAACCCCAGATCTCTCCCCAAACTGAATTGTGTAAGTGAAAGGATCGCCATGTGGTTTATGGCAACCCAAGAAGAGCTTTCCTAAAACACGAAGTGTTTCCTAGAGAACAAGAGACTGAAATGCCTGCTCAAATGCTAGCTGTGTCGCACCTGTTCTACTGTCCATGGTACTGAACCAGGCTTGCCCACTCTTGCCTGGATTACAGTGTCATCTAAGGATGGCTGCCATCAACACCATGGGAGAGCTGTTAGGATAGCAAGATCTTGAGCTCTGGTCTCCACTCTACTAAATCAGATTCTGCAATTTCACTTTCTCAGCGAGTGATTTATTTTTATATTAAGATTTGAGAAGCACTGTACCAGGACAGTTTATGTGGCACTATCATGCACTTCCTATTTGTATCTCCTTTCATTTCAGTCCTCTCTAGAAGTGCAGCCAAATGGCAGCCAAATACTGCTATTTCAGCTACCTCTATATTTCATGTGGCAATGTCAGTGAGCTGTTACATTGAGAGTATAGCCCTCCAAGCCAACATCCAGGTAAGAATCTCAACTATTCTCATCTGTATTGGGCTAAGACAAAAAGTATCAATGATTATCACATGCTCTTATAATAAGATGTTTAACTAGTTCATGGTAATAGGATATCTCTAATCTTGCACATATTAGATGTTCAGGAAATCTTTCAACCTCTGTGTACGACATTCCCGATTAAGGAATGGTGTACCCTCAGACAACACTCTTCAAGCAAGGTGAAATTGTATTGTTAAAAAATTTCGTTCTCAATTTCTGATCAAATCAGCAGTACAGCTTTAATTAGTAAAAATTAAATAAATAAAGCCCACGATTTTCAGCCCCACTAAATCTTTCAGTTAGGATTTTTTTCTACTTATATATGAATCAAGTAAAGAAAAATAAGGTCTTTTAAAATCATCACACTAGATCTGTTTTTTTAATTAGATTATAACAAGATGTGTTGGAAGTTTGAGCTCTACAATGTTCAAAATACCTAATATGTTAGTTCCAAAACCAACAGAGACCTGTAGACATATATAGCAGGCTTTGTAAGCAGTAATCATTTATGCTTTTGTATAGACTCTAATTAAGCCACAGTGTTGGTAAAATAGAAAGAATTTGTGCCATTTGGGGAACCCAGAAACAACCTTTCCCACATTCCTGAGACATACAGAATGTTGACACACTCATTTTTCCAGACTTGAGAGTCTATTCAAGTATAAGCCATTCAATGACTTTTTTCTTTTTTTCATATAATTTTTATTGTAATTAATAGAAGGGTTACATTACATTTGCCAGATCATTCAATGACTTTTGACGCAAGAGTTTTGCAATCAATCCTGTGGAAACACCTGTTCCTTTTAGAAAAAGCACTACAAATGAACAGGTAGATAGATCTTCCTTTAGCACTGAAAAAATAAACTCAACATTAGTGGAGTGGAGTATACCTTACGTAACTTTTTTTCTGCTTCCTCATCATTTAAGAACAAAAACTGTGTGCTTGGCTCAGTATACAAAGACAGAGAATGGTAGGGCATAACTGAAATCCAATTCTTCTTATCTAATATCCTTCTTAAAACATGAATCAATTTGGGTGATATGTTTTAAAGACTTCAGATGATAGAAATATGTTAGTATAGCCTTAGAGACATGCACATTTTCCTAATTGTACCTCACCTCCATGAAAAAGGATTCAGCTCTGTGGTAAAAATCTGTGCTGAAACTCAGTTTTCAATTGTTCATTTATTAATTCAGAGAACATTCACATGATATCAATAGCATTATATTCAGTTAACCCATGTAAAAGTGAACAAATCAGGACCTTTTTCCTTGTAAGTATTCTGGCATATTGTGATGGAAACATTCGTATGCACCCAGTTAAAATTATGAAGAGTACTCTGATAAGTGCACAAAATGGTGATACAGGGCACCAGAAATTATTTGGGTGTTATAGTCCAATGAAGATTTCATAGAGTCAGTGGGATACAAGATACTTGTTTTGAATTTAGAGGAGGCTTCACAACATGGACAGAAAAATAACTAAACTTAATAGGGAAGACATGCAGATGCATTTTCCAGAAGAGAAAACAGAGAGGCCCATTCCTACAAATGAAGATAAATACAGTATGGCTGGAGTGTGGGAGTTCATATAACTGCTATGAAAAGCTGCTGGGAGAGAAAGCCAGAGCCTCCCTTCCAGATACCCTTGCATTCTGGTTAAGTAACCTAGGAGGAACTAGGGAATAATTGCTCTGTCCCACTGACAGCACTGGAAGAGGGCTGGTGGAAGCAGTGGACATCACAGGAGCAAACAGGCAAAATGTTACAAGAGTTTTGTAATAGCCCAGATGAATAAAGATGAGCAAGTGACATAGAACATTGGAAGTAGAGGAGAAAAAATGTAATTCTTAAGAGGATGGACTTTAGAAAATATGAGAAAAAATTATATTTTTCTTCTGCATGCAAAAATCCTACCCCAGTGTTTCGACAAAGTAAGTGAAATCAAATTATGGCATTTTTTATAGAGTATTACGATGGTCATTTTAATGTTTTTATATATATAATATATGGTGATTTAAAACATCTAATTGAAGGTTCCGAGATAGATTCCATTTTCCTCCACTCATTACAACCTCTACACTGACCCCCTTTCAAGACACACCATCCCTGACTTAGTAGTTTTCCATTGTTGGCTCACAGTGTGTATATATGGCTGCCATATTCGGTTGGGATTTGTAGGTTTCCTCAGTTGGAGACACTCTTTGTGTCTTCTATTCCCTGCATAACCAACAGCCCTGGGAGGCAAGGTCCATTCACTGTTCTCACTCTGTGCGCACACCTTATTGTACACTTGAGCTCTCTGGTGTACTGATTGGTCCAAGATGACAAAGGCCTACAGCATGCTACTTTAATGAACTGTTAATACAGCAGTTTGTACACATAAATTGAAATAAATATAGAGGGACAGTAAAAGTATAATAGAAAACACAAACACTTTAATCTTATGGAACCACCATTGCATCTGCTGTCTATGGACGTGACACTTTATCAACACTCCACTCCTAGGCTATGCTAAATAATTTAAATAAATTATTTCTTTACGAGTAAATTAACAGGAGCCAGGAATTTGGCCTAGTGGTAGAGAGCCTGCCTAGCATGCACGAAGACCCGGGTTCAATTTCTCGGTACCACATACATAGTAAAAAGCTGGAAGTGGTGCTGAGGCTCAACTGGTAGGGCTCTTGCCTTGAGAAAGTCCTAGGGCAGTGCTCAGGCCCTGAGTTCAAGCCCCAGGACTGGCAAAAAAAGAGTAAATTAACATTAGAATCTGGGCACAGTGGCTCACGCCTGTAACCCTAGCTAATCAGAAGGCTAAGATTTAAGGATCATGGTTCAAATCCAGCCTGGGCACTAAAGTACGTGAGACTCTCCAATTAACTACCAGAAAACTGCAAGTGGCACTGTAGCTCAAGGGGAAGGGTGGTAGCCTTGAGCAGAAGAGCTCAGGGACAATGCCCAGGCCTAGAGTTCAAGTCCTATGAATGATTAAAAAAAAAAAGAAAAAAAGGAATGCATTAATATTAGGTTACTGTAACTACCTTATAAAATTCAGTCACATCAACCACAATATTTTGCCTTAGATATTTTATCTTTTCAAATTTAGGTCTTCTGTTTTAGCACAGTGTCCAAACACTGTGACTACCTGTGTAGCTGGAAATACAGGTGTACACCATTACACCCAACCCAAGTGTATTTTCTTTTATTATATCTTCATTCTAAAAGCATCATTCTGAATTTTTTTAAGATTTAAATTATTTTTACTTTTAAAACTTTCTGGTTAAAATCAAGAACACAAACCCACATTAGCCCCAGACACAGGGGTTTAGAATTAACCAGTGTCACAGTTTTCTACCCTCACCTCACATCCCAATCGAGGGTCTTCAAGGGCAATAACTGCACAGGACTGTCAAGTCCTACGATAGCAAGAGTTTTCTCTGGTCTCTGCTGAAGGCCTGCCAGAGGCTCTTCTCAGGGAATTGGCATTTTCTACAGAAATATGTCCATTGTGGTTTACTTGCTTTCTTTCTTTATTTCCATTGTAGATATTCCGGCAAGCAGATAATTCAGCATCAATATTTCTGTTGAGAGAAACCTTTCAGTGTTGGGGTTCTGTGTGTTTAAACTTCTTACTAGTGTCTACAAAGCTTCTGCTAAACCTTTTGCTGTCAATTTCCTTGGTTCTCTCCTGTTTCTTCTCCTGAACTTGCATTTCCTTTTGCTTCTTCTCAGCCCTGCAGTCCATGGCAACAGGAATTGTTTAGCTCCACTTTAGTCTTCTGGAACCTCAGTGCCATCACTGAAACATTGCTGCAATGTATGTCTGCTTTGGTTTACATCTGTAGCCCTGCTACTCAGTGAATAGAAGAATGTACTCTCTACTCGGGCATTCCACTACTGCTCAATAAACAGTAAAGACTGAGCTGGGATTTCACTCAGTGATGGAATACTTTTCTAATGCGATTGAAACCCTGGGCTTATCCTCCGCAATAAAAATTAAAAGGAAGAAGGAAAAGAAAAGATATAAAAGGGAAGAGAAGAGAGAAGAGAAGTAAAGTAAAAAGAAGAGAAGAACAGAAGTGCATTGGCCAATTTCACCTGACAGTCTTATTCACAGTGTTTTCAAAAATATCTGATCCATTTGAAAGTTAAAATTAAAATCATACAGATTGCCCTGTTGATGATAGTAGCAACCTGACACATACAACCTTTATATAGTGCTTACTATGAAATAAGTACTATTCTAAGACATTTATATAGTCATTAACTCTCCTTACCAGTCATCTATAATAAAGTATGATATGTTTCTCATTTGGAAAATAAAGAAGATTAACATATACAGCTCTACAAATGAAGAAACTGGGCTGAGAAATCAATGCATTATTATAATGTGTGTTTGAAACTAAATAATTTGTAATGAATTGAAATTTATTAATTCATCATTTTGGAGCCTGAGAAATCCAAGATGAAGTCACCGACATCTATTTAGGGCCTTACTGCATCATCAGATGGAGGAAGAAAAGCAAACACCCACAAAGGAGCCCTTCACAATGACTTTATCCAGAAAACAGAATCCCTGTGACCGAAGCATCTCTCTTTATGTCCCACCACTCCAGGCTACTGAATTGGGGCCTAAGTTTCAATATGAATTTCTAGAGGAGACAAAAACATTCAGAGAACAGTATAAATCATGTCCAAGTTTTAAAATATGATATGTAAACTTGCTAAAATAATTTTAATGAGCTTCTACTCATTAAGTCTTAATATCTGCATCCATTAATATAGCCCCTTGGCTCACATTGATCCCCCTTTCTTACATAAATTAACTGTATTAATTTTTCTTTTCCTGAAAATAATGAACTTTATTTGAGAGTAGGCAGGACTGAGGGATAATTTACTTCCTAGGTAGGTTGAAGAACAGGGCAGAGAGCACAGTATTAATTTTTTAATCAAATCAGTTTCTGGCTTGAAAATCTCTGAGGCTTCCTATTACAGTAACAAAGTGAAGGTGCTTATAGCAACTTAGAATTATTTTACCTTTCTGGCTTAATCCCACTGATGACTCTGATAGAATGTACTAACAGGTAATTTTAGGAACATGCACAATAAAAAGTTTAGGATACAAGCTGACAGTTTTCTAGTCTTCATTATGAGAATCTGATTTCCTTCTCGTCTTCAGCTCCCTGTGTGCTTATGAGTGAAATCAAGAAGCCAGATTTCTTTGGTACCACTTGGGAACAGCTGATAAATTATCATCTCCCTACTGTAAGAGCTTATAAACTCTGTGTTTTCCCACTCAGTAAACAAGTGCCAAGGGCCTATCAAGTGCCAAGTTCTGACTCAAAGGCATTCCAAATCCTGCTAGAGAGATCCTGGGGGTACTTCTGGAGTCTTCTTGGATGCTTTCCCTATCCTGTATTTCCCAAACTGATCATGTTGATAATTTTGTCTGGAGCTTACTCTCCAACGCAAACCCAGTTCTATCTAGATTAATACAGCCTCTCCCTTTTCACCGGCTCATTTCTCTAGTCTAAGGGACACCCTCACAGGAAAAGAGCTGAAGCACTGCTGACTCAGCTGCCTGACAGGAGGTAAGTCAGAAGGACGGCTTCTGCTTGCTTTGCTTGATGGAAGAAAAGGACAGTGAGATTTTTGATTTTTGCATTCTTTCCCTTTCTGGGTTCCCTTTTTTTTCTAGCATCTTTTTCCCATGAGAGAGATTAGTACCTTAGCAGGTGCTAATACCCTTTGGTTCTGTAGGAAAGACACAGCAGTGAAAATAGCACGTCCACGTTTACTTCACTGCTTAGGATACACTGTGGTTGAAAGTTTGTGTCCTCAGCAAAATTCATGTTGACACTTAACCTTCAGTGGAAAACAATGGAGGTAACCGGATAGAATGAGTCTTTGATAAAATGGCTAGAAGGATGAACAGCTTGAGCTTCTGCTGCTTGGCTCTTCCACCATGTAAAATCACAGAGTATATCTTCTCTAGAGGAGGTAACAGGAAGAAACCATCTTGGATGCAGAGAGCAGCCCTTGCCAGATGCCCAACCTGCCAGCACCTTGAAATTGAGATTCCCAGGACCCAGGACTGTGAAAAAAACATGCAAATTAAGTAGACAGAAATATTTAAATATTTCATTATAGCATCTGGAATGTTCTAAGACAGGGCAACTAGGGGAGAATTTTATATACTATGTAATTTTCCCGCTATTAGTACTCATTGTGGAAACATCAAGAGTTAATAAGATAAAGGAAAAAAAAAACAGAAAAGCTTCTGTCCTTGAGGGTTGCCTGTTGCCTCAAGGGGTCTAGTGATCCCTCGTAGATTCTCTTTACTGGAGAATTTGGGCCATGTGTATTGTTGTTACAATCCAACACAAGCGTATGCCTTTTCTTACTGAAGTATTTCAGTCCCTATGCTTTTGTATTGCCCATAAAGTTTTAGTCACAGTCCTATGGACCTAGAAACTATCATATCTACACACACACACACACACACACACACACACACACACACACACACACACAAACTCCTTTATGACTTGATCATAATCTATGATGTCAGCAGCTCACTTAAAAGCCTGAGTCTGCAGTTTGCAATTGACTTAGGGACTTAGGAGACCACTGGAAGGAAATTTCAGTCAAACGAACGCTTTATAATTAAAAGTTTACATATTTGTAAAAGATATAAAAGTAGTATTGATAATAAAATTTAAAACTGCCATCTATGCCAGATTAAATTCAAGAAGCACACAATAGTACACAGAATAGAAAATACAACATAGTACACAAAAAATAAATTTTAATAATCACTGGAGTGACTGAATCCCATTTTCATTTCCAAAATGCTGTCTTCTTTAGAAAGTTTTCTAAAATGCCTTTTGTCATTTTTGAAAAGTCAAGCTTTGTTCCTAACAAATTAACACTTGAAAGAAGACCCCCACAGTATCATGATTCAATACCTTACATTGTTTACCAACAGTATTTTCTTTCACATTTTAGTAAGAATTTAACAATTAGATAAGAATATTTCTTATTGTTACCTCCAAAGAAAGCTATTTAGTATTATTATAGATCAAAAACACTGAAAATCAATAACATGTTGGGCCCTATGTGAAATGTACTGTGTAACCAATATTGCATTGGAAAATTTTTTTCCATTGGAGGATAGTCTTAAACTGCAATCTTTAAGAAATAAAAGTGTTTATTTCCAATATTATAGAAGCCTGTTTAGATGACATCATATCTCTAAAAGAAGAGAAACTCTAGAAATGTACTATACTTTATTGCTGGAGCCAGCCAGCAACAAGACGGGATTCCTGATTTAGGGGGTGAAGGTAAGAAGAAAAAGACAAGAAACAGATGGGGTCAGGAGGTCTGCAGCTTAGACTGCTGTTTAAGACTGCAGCTCCGTTTATTCTTAGTTCCAGTCCTATATACTATCTTAGAAACAGGAAACATCCAGGGGTTACTTTCATACAAAACAACAAGCAAGTTTCAGACATAACAGCCTGGCAAGAAGCGATAAAGCCAGAAAGTTCACAATACTGTTGACGCAGCTCAAAGTTCATAAGCATGGCATCATTCATCATGGTACAAGTTGTTTTCCATAACAGCTCATCTCCTTTTGTGCTTATCATAAGTCAGCGATGCAGATCTATGGGTCAGCCTGACCCCACATTTGGCTCCCAACACTTTATAGCACACAAACATGTTTCAGAAATTAGTTTTAGTTATAAATGTGATCATGTATTATTAAAATTAGTAACAAAATTCTCAGTAAAAAATTAATTGAAAGTGATGCTTAATGCACAGGTTGCTCAGCAATTACATTTCCATATTTTATATTAACTTCCCAAAAAGCAACTGCTCAGTTTAGTGCATGATGGATAGAAAAATACTCATTATGATTCAAAAATAGATTTTTTCCCCTGAGGTTTGTAAGCATCACCTTATTTTTTTTTTAAAAAGGAAGTTCTAAATCTCTCATCCTGAACTCCTCTCTACTCCATAATATTTATTCACTAAGCACAAAATCCTTTATTTGGTAAAAATCTATGTAAACTCATCCCAGAAAAAGTCAGGTGAGAAAACATACACAGTTTCTTCCTATTCATACATAAGACTCAGTGATGGCCTGGTATTCTTCCACGGACCACTAATTTATCTGTAAACCTGTGGTTTAAAATGCCTTGTCCAAAATACAGGTTAATAATGTAAATTAAACGGAGCACTGGTGGTTCACGCCCGTAATCCTTTTTACTCCGGAAACTGAGATCTGAGGATTGCGGTTCAAAACTAGTCCAGGAAGAAAAAGTCTGTGAGACTCTTTATTTCCAACTATCCTGATTGTAAATGTAGCTATGGCTCAAAGTGGTAGAACACTAGCCAGACCCTGAGTTCAAGCTCCATGACAAACAAAAAAAATTAAAAATTTAAAAATACAAGTTAAGATTTTTTTTATTTTATAAGTTAAGATTTTTGCACTATTTTTTTGCCAAGTTTAATTCTTGGATAGATAGTAGGGATAGTTCATAAATATTTTAAATTAACTGAGCTAAATTTATAAAAGTGTTTGAGTATAAAAGCATATGTTTCAATGTTTTCACATTTTATCCAGTTAGCAGATCAGAGAAAAGGGAGAGGACACAATATTGCGTCCATTTAGTGGCAATGTATTTTCTGGAAGACTCCCAGAAAGTGTACCTAATAATCAGCTACACGAGATTAAAAAAAGCTTCCCATTTACAAGTTTTGCCATCAACACAGCTTGTTATGCTTCACTTCCAAGACCCACTGCAGGTCCCTGTACAGCAGCCAAAAGCTGCTCCTCACTGACAATTGACCACAAACAACCCCCACGTCTGTGTCCTGGGCTTCATGACACCATTAGGCTAGTTCACTTGGGCATATGAAAACACTGCTGCAGCTACGACCAGAGCAAGCTTTAACCAACTAGAACAGATTTTATTCACTTCTAAGGCAACTAAAGCCTTACTTTATTTCATTTCTTATTCACAAAGTCTGCTTAGGAAGTTCTTCAGTAAGAGAATTAGAAAGAGAGCTCAACTACAATGTGAATTAAATATTAAAAAAAACAAGGATAAGGTATTGCTATGCATCTTTATTCAAACTCATTGAGACTTTTAAAAATCATATTTTAAAACAGACTCTCTTTTAATATAATAAAAATACCCTCATGTTGAGTTGATGGAATTACAATTAGTCTGAATGCTATTCTCTATTGATCAGAAAAACTCATTACCATTTAACATGAATGCTAATACTTTTTTTAAAATTCCATTCCTCACTTCCCGCCCCCATACTTTCAAACACTGTTGGGTAGGCTTATTTTTTTTTAATTTTTTGCCTTTCTTTTTTATTCATATATTTTATTGTAATTAATAGAAGGGTTACATTATATTTGCCAGATAGAAGGTACATTAATTCACGTACATTGATACCTTTCTCATGTCTTGGTCCCCATTTCCCTCCCCCCACCCCCACCCCTCATCTTGTTTTCCCCCTTCCCTATCCAATTTCAAATAACCAAATACAAATATATCCAATATATCAGATAACAAAGTAAGATACTGTAACAATATGAGATAATCAAGGGATAGTAAAAAAAAGATGAGAGATAACATAGTATGTTAAGGACAACAATCACTCATTATATGGCTTTTGTTTCTATATCCTAGAGGTCCTTTCATTTAGCATCATACTATATGGCCTTATGTATCTAGGTTTTTGTTTTACTGCAAATCTCTGCTAGGAGAGACCAGGGTTTCTACTGATTATGACAAATGAGGGAAACCATTGAGCCTATGTTGCTTTGAGTCTGGCTTACTTCACTTAATACGATTTTTTCTAAGTCTTTCCATTTCCTAACAAATGGGGCAATGTCATTCTTTCTGACAGCAGCATAGAATTCCATTGTGTACAAATACCACATCTTGTTGATCCACTCATCAACTGAGGGACATCTGGGTTGGTTCCATATATCTTTGCTATGGTAAATAGTGCTGCAGTGAACATAGTTGTGCTAGTGGATTTAGTCTGACCTTGTTTCTGGACAATTGGGTAAATGCCAATTAGTGGAATTGCTGGGTCATAGGAGACCCAGCAATGTTTAGTCTTTTGAGGAACTGCCATACTGCTTTCCATAATGGTTGAACGAGTTTGCATTCCCACCAGCAGTGTAGTAGTGATCCCTCCTGGCCAGATCTCCTCCAGCATCTGTTGTTACTAGTTTTCTTGATCCTGGCCATTCTAACTGGAGTGAGGTGGAATATTAGAGTTGTTTTGATTGCATTTCTTTTATGGCCAGAGATGTGGAGCATTTCTTCATGTGTCTATAGGCCATTTTTGTTTCTTCTTCAGAGAAGACTCTCTTTAAGTCTTTGGCCCATCTTTTAATGGGATGGTTGTTACTTTGGAGATTAGTTTTGTAGTGATTCAATTTTTTGAGCTGTTGATATATTTTAGATATTTTTTGCCATGTACTTTGATCTGCTCACACCATCATGTTATTCTTTTTTTCTCTGCTTCCCCCTCACAGATGCCCCACACATGTGGTCACCTTTAAAAATCATGCCTCCTTGTTAATATCCTCATCCTCAGCTTCATCTTAGGTCTTGATTTTGCTCACAAATGAGCAGAAACATGTGATATTTGGCTTTCTGAGCTTAACTTGCTCAACATAATGATCTGTTTTCCTGGAAAATGACCTAATTTCATTTGTGTGTGTGTGTGTGTGTGTGTGTGTGTGTGTGTGTGTGTGTGTGTTGTATTTACTTTATCCTTGCATCAGTTGTTCAGCATGAATGATATATTTAGGTGCTCAGTACAAGTACTAGACAATGAATGCTGTTGAAAGTCTACATTCTCTAGTGAACTGTGTCAGCTGAGCGTACAGCCTCAGCTGGTGGGGTTAAAGCATCTGATGGTTAGTGAAGGTTTGGTTAGAACTTACTCTATAGCTAAATCATAATTGTTTGTGTCACCTGATGAATATTAGCCCTACCTTGTGTGTAGGGCTTAGGTAAGACAAAACCAATCTTATATAAGATACAAGATTGTCTCACAAACTGCAATCTCCATCTCTCCTAGAGAGGCTGAAATTCAAAAGAACAAAGAAGAGTGCTTTACATTTCCAAATCCTCATGTGTGTACAAAGACTCCACCAACTTGTCCCTTAAGAGTTCATAACTGTGGCAACCAAACTCTCTTGCCCTTCAGGCATTGAGACTATGGCTTTTAGGCTGGGTTGGGGGCAATGATACCAGATGCTCCCCCACTACTAATAGGGTCCAGTGACTATGGACAATAACCAGCATCTTGGAAAAAGAGACTCTTAGCCTAGGGTCCAATCCATTTACATTTCAGATCTCTTTTGTACCAGCATCTACTGAAGCAAAATGGGTGGGCATGAGCGCAAATGACTATGCTGTAATAGTCTCTGCGTATCTATATTATCCAGGAGCAGTTTGGAATAATAATCAAGATGAGGTGCCCATTTCAGTATTACTAATACATGTAACATTACATATTAATAATATGTAATTGCACATTATTACTATATGTAATATGTTACATGTGTTATATGTTATAAATATGCACACATGTATACACATATCTGTGCTGTAAATATAGTGCTGGATTGTGCGTAAACACAGACAAACCTAGATTCAAATGCTGGCTCTTCCACTGTGTCATTCTATTAACCTGAGACTTGTTTTTAGTCATCATCAAAGCAGGGATACAAAGCAGAAAATATCCCATAAGTGTTTTCCATAATTAAAGAGAATCTCTAGAAAGTGCTTAGTGCAGAGGATTAATATATGTTAGCTCTCATTTAGTAGCTGTGGCATAGTAATCTGGTGACATAGAATATATTTTTGATAAATGTTTATTTACAGACTCTACATTTGATAGTGCTGCTTGGGTGAATAAAGGAGCCAGGGTGCATCCAGCTTTTCTGACATGGAGTTAACACAGTTTCACTCAGCAGAACCAGGAGAGCTTCCTTAGGAAGGTTCTCCAGGGAAATGTCCTCCGGTGAGGACAAGACTGGGCACCTGAGTCTCACATCTTAGAATGCTTGTCCTGCACAACGGGCAGCTGATTGGCTAGCATCAGATCTGGTTGTAGCCTTCATGACACATTCTTTCCTGCTTTGGGAATGTAGCTCTTATTTCTATTCTATTCTTTCTGACACATGGACAGCCTGCTGACCACTTGGCTCATCTCTGACACTAGGAAAGCCGACTATGAGAAAAAGAGCAGCTGGGAGCTGACTTTGTGCTAATGCCAGGGCCATCACCCAAAACCTGTAGCTCAGACACAAAGACCAGTGTTGTTGCCATGTGTTTTTTGCAAATGTTATAAATCTTACCAATGAGAAGAATGATCAATAAAGGACATGTTATTCTTTTCACCCCAAGCATACGTGCTGCCTGTCTCCTGGTAACCAGATGGGTTGACTGTAAATACAGCCTGTCCTCCATATTTCATTTCTTTTCTCAGATGATCACACTGATGGTACAGGGTTCCTTTCTCTGCAAGGAGGGAGCTGGGCTTTGGTCCTGGAGTGCCAGCCGTCTCATACTTGGTTTGGAGCTAGGAGGAAGTAACTTGTATTGTTGAATGTCTTCTCTGCCTACATATTTGGGTAGGACCCCATATTCTTTTTTCCCATATATTTTTATTGTAATTAATAGAAGGGTTACATTCTATTCACCAAATAGAAGGTGCACGAACATTGATACCCTTTCTCATGTCTTGGTCCCCATTTCCCTCCCTCCACCCTGCCCCTCATCTTGTTTTCCCCCCTTCCCTTTCTTATTTCAAATAACCAAATAAACATATACCCAATATATCAGATAACAAGGTGAAATACTGTAACAATATGAGATAACCATGGGACAGCAAAAGAGATGAGAGATAACATAGTATATTAAGGACAACAATCACTCATTATATGGCTTTTGTTTCTATATCCTGGAGGTCCTTTCATTTAGCATCATTCTATATGGCCTTAGGTATCTAGGTTTTGTTCTATTATAAATCTGTGCTAGGAGAGCCCAAGGTTTCTACTGATTAGGACAAATGAGGAAAACCACTGAGCCTATGTTCCTTTGAGTCTGGCTTACTTCACTTAATATGATTTTTTCTGTCTTTCCATTCCCTTACAAATGGGGCAATGTCCTTCTTTCTGACAGCAGCATAGAATTCCATTGTGTATAAATACCACATTTTTGTTGATCCCACATCAACTGAGGAGCATCTGGGTTGGTTCCATGTCTTTGCTATGGTAAATAGTGCTGCAATAAACATCATTGTGCTAGTGGATTTGGGTAAATGCCAAGCAGTGGAATTGCTGAGTCACAGGGGAGTTCTATGTTTAGTGTTTTGAGGAACTGCCATACTGCTTTCTATAATGGTTGAATGAATTTGCACTCCCACCAACAGGGTAATGGTGATCCCTCCTGGCCACATCTCCTCCAGCATCTTTTGTTAGTAGATTTCTTGATCCTTGCCATTCTAACTGAAGTGAAGTGGAATCTTAGAGTTGTTTTGATTTGCATTTCTTTTATGACCAGAGATGTTGAGCATTTCTTCATGTGTCCATAGGCCATTCTTATTTCTTCTTCAGAGAAGACCCTCCTTAAGTCTTTGAACCGTTTTTTAATGAGATGGTTGTTTCTTTGGAGAATAGTTTTGGAGTGATTCAATTTTTTTAGCTGTTGATAATTTTAGATATGAGTCCTTTATCTGTTATATGATTAGTGAAGATCTTCTCCCCCTCTGTAGGCTTTCTAGTTAATTTCTAGCTATGTCCTTTGCCATACAGAAACTCTGCAGTTTAATGCAGACTTTCTCTAATTTGTTGTGTTTCTTGGTCCTTATTAAGAAAGTTTCGACCTGTGCCAAGGAGACCTAGTGTATCTCTTACTCCTTCTTGTAAAGTTTTCACTTTATCTGCTTTTACCTCCATGTCTTTGATCCATTTGGTGCAGGGTGACAAAGAAGAATCCCATTTCAGTTTTCTCCAGGTGCTTAACTAGTTCTGCCAGCACCACTTGTTGAAGAGGCTGTCTTTCTTCCATTCTATTTTTTTTTGGCTCCCTTATCAAAGATTAGGTGGTCATAGTCTGTGGGTTGACTTCTGGGTCTTCAGTTCTATTCCACTGATCTTCAGGCCTGTTCTTGTGCCAGTACCAAGCTGTTTTGGTCACTATAGCTCTATAATAGAATCTAAAGTTTGGTTTTGAAATTCCTCCTGTGCTGTTCTTTCTGATAAGAATTGTTTTTGCTATACAGGGTCTTTTATTCTTCCACATGAAATTTTAGATTGCCTCTTCTATTTCCTTAAAGAATGACATTATGGAGCTAGTGGGAGGTGCTGGGAAAGAAGAGATGGTGGAAGGAAATGGCTCTTAGTGCCACACAAGCAGCAAATAAGACTTAGAATTCTAGCATACAGACTTGCAATCCTTAGTTAAAAGGGAGCCTGGAAAAGCAGTAGTCCAAATAAGTACCATGCATTATGGTCCTTTCTTTACAGAATCATGTCATCTGCAAAGACAGAAAGTTTCACTTCCTCTTTCCCTATTTGGATCACTTTATGCTTGCTTCTTTCCTTATTGCTCTGGCTAGGAATTCTAATACTATATTAAAGAGGAATGAAGAGAGTGGGCATCCTTGTCTCGTTCTTGATTTTATAGGAAATGGCTTTAGCTTTTCACCATTAAGTATAATGCTAGCTGTGGGTTTGTCATACACAGCCTTTATTATACTGAGGAATGTTCCATTGTTTCCTAGTTTCTCCAGAGCTTTTAGCATAAAGGGGTGTTGGATCTTGTTAAATGCCTTTTCTGCATCTATTGAGCAATCATGTGATTCTTGTCCTTGCTCCTGTTGATGTGTTGAATTATATTAATTGATTTTCATATGTTGCATCTCTGTGATGAATCCTGTTTGATGATAGTGTATAATTTTTTGATGAGCTGCTGAAGATGGTTGACCAGTCTTTTGTTGAGAAGTTTTGCATCAATATTCATCAAAGAAATGGGTTGATACTTCTCTTTTTGTTTACTACACATAGGTAAACTTTATTAACACAAAAGGTGATTTCATCACATTTGCATGCTTATTACATTCTAGAGGAAAAGAACGAGAAAACTAGTCTGGAGAGCATTGATTGTTTCAGTACCTACAGTTTTACTATAGTAGTTTAACGGTTTCAGGTCTTGAATTGGGATAAGCCAAAGACTGGGATCTAGTTTTTGTCTTTTACATAGGGACAGATATCCAGTAGCCAGCACTATTTGCTGAAGAGACTCTCTTTTCTCCAACATCTGTCTTGTCACCTTTGTTAAATACCAGCTGTTTATAGATTTTTGCGGAGTCGTTTCTGGATCTCCAGTTTTTTATTGAAAGATTTTATTAACACTATTTTTTTACATCATATTCCAAATGTCAAGTTTATCAAGTAAGAATTCGAGAATGGAATTCTATATGCAATCACTGGCACATAAATTTAAGAAAAAAATTAAAATTAAGCTGAATCATTGTCATAACTAGATATCATTCTATACATCAATATGTCTATAGATTTATATATTTATATAGTTACATCTCCAAGTTCATGTCAACGACCTTGAGTACTTAAGTATTGGGTCATTGCTCTTGTACTGTTTGGATCTAATATCCACATATCAAGAAGACCATGTACCTTTTATTTCTTTGGTCTTGACTTACCTCATTCAACATGATTTGCTCCAGTTTCATCCACTTCCCAGCAAATGCCATTATTTATCTTGTCTGGTGGCTATATAGAATTCCATTGTACATATATATATATATCACATTTTTTGTATCTATTCATCTGTAATGAGGCCTCTGGGTTGTTTCCATCGCTTGACTATTGTGAATAGTGCAGAGATGAACTTGGCTGAGCAGGTGTCCTTATCATATCCTGGGTTATGTATGATGCTCAGCGTAGGTGCCCAGGATTGGTATGGCTCAGTTGTATTTTTAGTTGTATTTTTAGTTCAGTCTATTTTTAGTTTTTTCAGGTACAGTGGTTGTACTAGTTTACATTCCCACCAGCAGTGCAGTAGGGTTCCTCTTTCTCCACATCCCCACCAGCATTTGTTGTTGTCTGAGTTCAGAATACTGACCATTCTGATTGGGGTAAGGTGGTAACTTAGGGTTGTTTTTAATTGCATTTCCTTTTTGACCATGGATGATAAACATTTTCACATATTTTACCTGTTCCTCTGATAAGTTTCTTTTTAGTTTCCTTGCCCATTTGTTAGGTTTGGGGGGATTCATTTCTTGAGTTCCTTGTAGATACTGGATATTAAGTATTTGTCTGATGTATTATTAGTAAATATCTTTTCCCAGTTGGTTGGCTGTCTTTCTACTTTAGTAGCTATGTCTTTGTGTAGAAACATTTTATTTTTAGGTAGTCCCATTTGTCAAATCTCTCTCCAATCTGTTGTGACCCTGGGACTCTGTTCAGGTAGTTTTTGCCTATGCCTATGAGTTCCAGTGTCTCTCCTACTATGTCATGTAGCAGTTTCAGAATTTCAGATCTGATATTGAGGTCTTTGATCCATTTTGAGTTAATGCTTATGCATGGTGATAGGCTGTCATCAATTTTTAGTTTTCTGCTGTATCTTCCATTCTTTCTGTTAACTATTGCTCTTTTTGTCCAGGATTGCTTTAGTTTTTCAGGGTCTTTCATGTCCATATAAACCTTAGGATTGATTTTTCTACCATTGTGGAGAATGTCATTGGAATTTTTGATTTGATTACATATTGAACATATAGAATTTTTTTGGTAGTATGATATTCTCACAAAATTGATTCGGCCAATCTATGACCATTTGTGATCTTTCCATCTTCTGGTATCTTCAGTGATTCATAGGTTTGTTATAGATCTTTCATTTCCTTAGTGAAATTAATTCCTTAGTCAAATTACTTTTTTAAGCTTACTCCTTAAATTAATTTTGCTTTTTGAGGCTATTGTAAAGGGGATTATTTTCTTTGATTCTTTTTCCAGTTTACATATTGCCATGTAGAAAAACTACTGACTTTCTGTATTGATTTCTTTGCTATTCTATTTTGCTGCCAGAAATACTTACTGAGTTTTTTTTGATGAGCTTTATAGTGTTCTTTAAGTATAAAGTCATAGCATCTGGAAATATGGCTAATTTTTACTTCTTCCTTCTCTATTTTAATCCCTTTCATTCATTTCTCTTAACTTATTCCTTCTGGTAGGACTTGTAGTACTACAATGAACGAATAGGAAAGGAGAGTGGACATTCTTCTCTCTTTTCTGATTTAAGAGAAAATAAACTTCACTTTTTCTCCATTTAGTAGAATTCTGACTATGGGTTCAGCATATATAGATTTTATTAGTTTGAGGTATTTTTTTCCTATGGCTAGTTTCTCAAGTACCATGAATCTGGCCCTTGAATGGGTTGGATGGCTTTGAACTGATATTCCCAAATCTCAGCCTTAAAGAAGGCAAACCACTTGTAGTCATTCAAGACGATCTCGTACCCTTGGTTGTAAATGATGGTAAAATGCCCAGAATTGCCAAGTTCATCATATGCTGTATCCAACTTCTTAAGATGGACCACTACTTTTTTTCCGCTGGTCCCAGGGCCGAGCAGTTGAGGTGGCTCCGCCGGGGCCCGCCCGGAGGACCCAGGTGCCCAGCAGGCCAGCATAGGTGCGCATGGTGCGGCTCCGCAGAGGAGAAGCAGCAGGGTGGTCAGCGAGGCGCGGGGCCCGCTGGAGGACGGGGAGGTGAGGCCGCACGACGAGCTGGGCGCGGCGGATAGTTCTCTTTCTTTGATGAATCTCTGTCTGGTTTGGGGATGAGGGTTATACTGGCTTCATCAAATGAGTTTGGCAAAGAGCCTTCATTTTCAATTTTGTTGAAGAACTTGAGGAGTATTGGTGTGAGCTCTGCTTTGAAGACCTCATAGAATTCAGCTGTGAATCCATCTGGCCCTGGGCTTTTCTTGTATGGAAGGTCTCTTATTGCCACTTCCATTTCAGTGCTTGAAATAGGCCTGTTTAATTGGATTAGGTCTTCTTGGTTCAGTGTGGGTATGTTAATAATGGCTAGAAATTCATCCATTTCTTCTAGATTCTCAAATTTATTGGCATAAAGGTTTGAAAAGTATTCCCTCATGATGCTCTGGATCTTGGTAATTTCTGTCGTGATATTACCATTCTCATCTGTGATTTTATTTATATATTTAGGTGTGCTCCCTTCTTTTTTTGGTAAGATTTGCTAAGGGTAGCATCCCATATTCTTATGACTCTTTGAAAACCGCCTAAATAACCCTGAATAGCATCTGTAACAATCCTCATTTTACAGAAGTTAAATTTCAAGCTGAATTATATGGCTCACTCCCATAATCCTAACTATTCAGGAGGCTGAGATCTGAGGATCATGGTTCAAAGCCAGCCCAGGCAGGAAAATCCATGAGTTTCTCAGCTCCAGTTAAACCCAGGTGACACTATGGCTTCAAGTGGTAGAGTTCTAGTCTTGAGTGGAAAAGATAAGGACAGTGACCAGGGCTTGAGTTCAGATCTTATTACCAACTGTTCTCTCCCCCACAAAAATAGACTTCTGTGCTTTGGTTTGGCAAGGACATGTGTGAAGCAGATGAAGCAAAACCCTAGAAAAGCTCTCTGAACCACCGATGAAATGGTCCACCTTCCACGTGTCAGTACTGCAAACACTTTCTTGATGTTACTGCCACCTTAATGACTAAGATCGAGTTTCTCACTTGTCTCTCAGCGCAACAGCCTACAGCAGGTTTTATCTTGATTTAAAATAATAAATAAATGATACTTCCTGGCAGCAGAGTTTACAGACTGAATCACACCTGCTGCATAATACTGGATGTGACTCATGCCTGTGCCTGCTACATATGGAAGCTTTATTGAAAACTAGCTTCCTTCTGTTTATAATCACTCATAGGCTTCCTTTTTGCCAGGTGTAATTTTAAAAGAATTAAATACAGGTTATTCAAAATTTGTTATTAAGTTAGGCTCAGCTTCCTGTTGAATTGCTAATTGCTCCAAGTCTATAGAAGCACATAATTGGTAGTAGTCACTCATGAAAGCATCATGCAGAAAGGCTTAAGATACTCTAGAAGACTACTTTGTACTTACATTATTGTATACTTAAGGGTCTTGTTAATTTGGGCAGAATGGGACATCCGTGATTCAGGTGAAGTTTTAAAGTTAAGATGTCAATCTTCTTTTGATTATATAAGACTCCATAGCAAGTACAAAACAAGTATGCTTTCCCCTGTGTCAAATGTTACATACAATATGTTATTAAGTTATCGTTAAGTAATTGTACAAAGGAGTTGCAATTTAACAAACAGTGTGTGAAAAAAATGCATCTTAATCAATGTCACTCCTTTCCACATTCTCACCCATTCCTCCCCTGCCTTCCCCTTCCCCTACTCTTCTTCATTTTGTAGGATATACATTGGACTTTTGTTTGCACCTTCTCCTTTTCTTCATTCACTTACCCCTTCCCTCTTGATCTTACCCTACTCCTTTCAAATACTCTCTTCCTATGTTTCATTTGTACTGAACTTTGATTTTGGCTTTCTAAAGAATTACACTATTTGATGGGCTGGGAGTTTGGCCTAGTGGTAGATTGCTGGCCTAACATGCTGGAGAACATGGGTTCGATTTCTCCATACCATATATAGCCAGAATTGGTGCTGTGGCTCAAGTGGTAGAGTGCTAGCCTTGAGAAAAACCCAAGGATTGTGTGCAGGCTCTGATTTCAAGCCCCAGGACTGGCAAAAAAATGTTATATTATTTGAAATCTCTTTGACTCTACCACATTTCAGTGAATACACTTGTATATATTTGCATACAACTTATGAAAGCTAAATCTAGTTTCTACATAGAAGAGAAAAACATGGATCCTTGGTGTCTCAGGCCCAGAGAGATAAAATATGTTTTAGTGCAAGAACATCTAGCAAGGTTCAGACTACAGTCCTACACCCAGTCATCCAGACCTCCAGCACATTTGCATTCCTGTTACCAAAAAATAGTAGAAACACACATCCTTACCACAATTCATATCTATTCTCATCATCTCATACACACACCCCAGAACCATGCCTTCAACTTTACTGAAGAA
The DNA here is from genome assembly GCF_031878675.1 of Megascapheus bottae. Taxonomy (NCBI): domain Eukaryota; kingdom Metazoa; phylum Chordata; class Mammalia; order Rodentia; family Geomyidae; genus Megascapheus; species Megascapheus bottae. The sequence continues at coordinate 24,115,219 of NC_143516.1, forward strand.
ACAAGCAAAACCAGCACAATGATTGTTATAATTGCTAAATCTACCAAACTTCTTTACTTGCTTCCTTCTTCTGCAACAGTGGGGGAAAAATTGTAGCACTTCTTCCATGGGTTTGTAACCCTCAGCATATCAAGATGCTTCTTCAACATCCTCTTACACAGTGTTGCAGTACTCTTCTCCAACTAAAGAGGACCACAGATTCCCAGTACCTCAGGCTTCTTCCAGCTAACATTTTCTTTTGCTTCACATTGAAACATCTTTCTGAAAACCAGTCCATCTCCTCAGCCTGCATTGTCCCAGCTCCCAGCATCCCGTCAGCTCTATCGACTGTATTTACACAAACCAACGTAGTCACTACCTATGGCCCTGTGTTGTCACATCAAGAAGTCACTTCTTGGGCCAGGAGTTTGGCCTAGTGGTAGAGTGCTTGCCTAGTATGCATGAAGACCCAAGTTCGATTCCTTGGTACCACATACTTAGAAAAAAGCCAGAAGTGGTGCTGAGGCTCAAGTGGTAGAGTTCTAGCCTTGAGAAAAATCCAAGGATAGTCCTCAGGCCCTGAGCTCAAGCCCAGGACTGGCAAAAAAAAAGAAGTCACTTTTTTGTGCTCTGGTCCTTCCATCACTTGGCACCTGCTCAGTGCACCTGAGTATCCTTTGTAGTACCCTCTTCCATGGGGTCCTGTCACATCAACTGAAGTCTGAGTCTCTTCTCCAAAGCCTTTATTTGCTAATCCTACAGGTTGAACAGGCCTAGACACTTCCTCCAATTTGACTTCTAACCTCTCCCTTCCATTTACATAGATGCTTTCTTGACATCTTCACTTGAATATATAATAGTACATTCACCTCAAACTTGACATGTCTAAAACATCACTGCTTTCTTCACTCTTACCCAGTCTTTTCTTCTCAGTAAGTGACCATCTCCTAAATAATCATTGTCACTAAAAAAAGGAAAACAAAATCTAGAAGCAATATTTAACTTCTCTCTTTCCTTTTATGTTCAAATTCTGCTCACGAGAAATATCTGTATAATAAGTCTAGTCCTGATATTTTATGTAATTTTTATTGTTACTATAAAGGTGATAGACAGAGGGGTTACAGTTATATAAGGCAGGTAAAGACTATGTTTCTTTTTGGACAATGAATATTACACCTTCTCTTGCTGTCTCCCAGTTTTTCCCTCCTTCTGCCATGCACAGGTATGTAGTTGGTTTTCAACATCTTGTCTAGTGAGTACTATGGCTGCATTTGTTTCCCCATTCTCCCTCCATTTGGGGGGGTCCCCTTTACCCTCCAATGGCAAATAAATGAGGAAACAAGATAAAAAGAAAATGAAAACAGTAACAAAGAACAAAATCCCTTGTTTCTATTTCCTGGAGTTCATGTTGATAAACATCATTTGATATGACCAGAAGCACCTAAGTATTGTGCCTTTGCATTCCTCTCCTAATAGTAGTTCTTTTAATATTTAAACTATAATTTTAAATGTAACGTTCTTGCACATGAGAACTGCTGTGGTTAAAATCTGTGTCCTAGATTCAGCTCAGTGACACCTGTGATCAGGTGACTTGAAGAGGGGAGGGGGCACACAGTCTTGTCACAATCTAGTAACAAGGGACCTGTACCCATCCTCCAAAGTGCAAGGCACCATGGCACAGCTCTCCTCTGTGGTCTGCAACATGGCTGTGGGCACTTTTACTTATAATTGATAGCAATACTAAATTTTAATGTCATCCAAATATCTGTTCATTCTACAAAAGGGAAAAATAATACAAATAGCTATGCGTGTCCATCTGTGTGTCTTCAGAATGACTACGGTGGCCAAAAAAAAATCCCAACTCAAAGGAATCTAGAGGAAACACAAGATAAACAGCAACCCAATAGAGGATCCTGATAATTAAGTCAGGGAAATGTACAGGGTGCGGTGGAAGATAAGAAATGGAATGTTCAGTCCAACTTGAGACTTCAGAAAACAATTACTGGGAAAAACGTGGCAATCGGCTGGGCAGGACAAATGAAGTGGTATCTCTACAGAAGGAAATATCATGGGTAAAGTCATCATGATAAGAAGTAGTAGGATGTAAGCCAAGCGATACAGTCAGTGCAACGTCATTTACACAGGCAAAATGAGGGAGAATCTAAAGAAAAATAAGGCTAGATTTAAGGCAGGTGGAAGAAATCAAAACTGCAAGCTATTGTAGTTCAAGTGAGAGGTGCGAAATTCCTAAACTAGGGCTGGGCTGGCAGGTGAAGAGGTGGGAGAGATGGAGGTCGTGTTCAGCCCTCCTTCATTCCTTGGCTGTGTGTGGAATTTTGGAGAGTATGTTAGCCTCTGTGTTCATAAACCAATTCCCTTCCCCGTAGGTCACATGACACACACAACAGGCAGATCCGAAAAAGTGACAGAAGGATGGGTCCGCTTCCACACTTCTGGATGGGTGGCTGGGTGGCTGGGGCTCATTTCCTGAAGTTAAGTATGACTGAGCCAGACACTAGTGGCTCATAGCTGTAATCTTAGCAACTCAGAATCTGAGATCTGAGGATCATGGTTTGAAGTTAGCTCAAGCAGATAAATCTGAAAACCCTGTCTCTAATTAACCAGCCAAAAGCTGGCTGTAGACACGTGGCTCAAGGGGTAGAGCACCATCTGTAGTGAATCCAGTGAATGAGAGCATGACGTTCTGAATTCAAGCCCCCGTACCCACCAGTAAAAAACAAAATAACACTGAGGAGAAGAAAACAAGATAATAGGATTATAAAATGATGGGATTATATATGTTGATTTGAAAGACTTACCTACAATAGGTTTTTCAGCACTGAATTGTCCCAAAGTATAAAGAAATAGTAAATCGTGCATAATCTGATATTTAATTTTAGACATCCACTGGACTGGATTAAAGATGTTACCAAAGCCGATGGTAAAAATACCATTTCTGAGAGGGTCTGTGAGGTTAATCTCCAGAAGAGAATAACTCATCAACATCCAGTCCAATGAGGATGAACTAGACTAAAGGCAGAAGAGGTTATCCACTCCAAAACCATGAGAAGACTGTGAAGAAAGTGACATTTTTGTCTACTGTGAATACTTTTTCTCATGATTTATTTTCTTATTGTGGTCCCAGATCTTTCTGAAGATAATATTGACGTCTTTTAAACCAGAGAATTTACTTGACGAATGTAATAGACTATTTAGCTTCCTGAGTCTACTTTTCCCGATAACCAGAGTTTTAACCAACTTCCCTCAAGGAAAAAAAATAATTTCAGAAAGAAAGGAAACACACAATCAATTGGTATAAACAGCCCAGAAAAATGCTTCTTAATTTGTAAAAAAGATCTAATAACATTTTATAGTTTGCTAAGAAAGAAACTGATTTCAGAAGTATCTATGCTCTTACTAGCCTTGAGAAAGCCCAAGGACAATGCCCAAGCCCTGAGTTCAAGCCTCAGGATGGGCAGAAAAATAGAAGTATCTAGGCTCTCATGTTAATATTATATAAATTGATACAACCATACAAAAAATAAAACTGCTAAGAGTTTTCCTCAAATCATTTTAAATTCAACAGTATTTTTAAAGTATGCATAATTACAGGGTACAATGTGTGATCATTTAATATGCATATATACTATGTAATGACTAATTCAGCATAATTAACATTTCTTAAACATTTATGATGTCTTTATATTGAGAACATTTTAGGTACTCTTCTCTAGCTACTTTGTTGTAAGGTAGGTCAGCTACAAATCCAGTCATGAGAAAACAGAGAAGTCACACTTTGAAAGATTGAATTGGGAGTCTTTATTAGAAGGCCCGCAACTACATGATAGCTTCTCTATCTCAAAGGCTAGCAGCCCAGAAATACAGTTTACACCAGATAAAATCCATATGTTGGGATGGAGATGATGCCACAATATAAGAGACAAAAGCATTGAGCAAGGCATCAGGAGCAGGATTTCCCTGGGGCTAAACAACATGGTACATCTACATATCCTCTCCCAGTCTAAACAACATGGTATAGCTACAATTCAAAGGATGGTTTGGAAGTTGGGTGGACAGCGCTCATCACCTGGGCTGGCTGTGAAAACAAGGTGATTTTCTTAAAACTAGCCTTTCCCTTACTTCACTTTATAACAAATACCATGTGCTGTGAGCTATTGTAATCTTACAGTACTACAGAATGCCAGTCCTGGGCTCCTCCTCCCTTCCTCTACTCCTCCTTTCCTGTCTTTCCGGCCCTGGTGAACACTAGTCCACACTTTATTCAAGTCAACTGTTTTAGATTCTTTTTATGACCTCACATGTAGAAATTAATATAACCACACAGAAAAATATAAAATACCAAGAGCTTGGCATTTCAATCATCATAAACCACAATAACCAAACTAACCTCCATAAACAAAACGATCAACTCATGTCTTTTGCCAAAATGAGATAACGATATACTTAAAAGAAAAGCAAGTACTGAATTTAAAGATATGGTTTTTCTAGTCTAGAGGTAAGATGATTAATCTAATTATCTCAAAGGTAACTTCTAATTAAAAATATCTACTGTTCAAGGGTCTGGGAGTTTGGCCTAGTGGTAGAGTTCTTGCCTAGCATGCACAAAGACCCGGGGTCAATTCCTCAGTACCACATACATAGAAAAAAGCCGAAAGTGGTGCTGAGGCCCAAATGGTAGAGCCTTGAGAAAGTCCAAGAACAGGGCTCATGCCCTGAGCGCAAGCCCAGGACTGGCAAAAAAAAAAAATATATATATATATATTATATATATATATACTGTTCAAAATCAGCATTTTGAGATGTAACCAATCATTCTGAACTCTTATCCTAATGTTTAATAACATTTGCTGTATTTTAAATGCTGACAGATTTTCCAGCCTTATTTATAACTTGTTAATGCTCTACATTTTTTAATCAAGCAAAATTAATATGTTCATAATAACATTCCAAGATGTTAAATGCCAGAACATATTTATTAATTCATCCCTTGTGTATCTAATGTGCACCATCATTTTTCGGGCATTCATTTATGCATGCATTGATTTAACTATTTATGGAGCCAAGGCTGCATTTCCAGCACTTAGAAGACACCAAAGAAAGGCAATCAGATTGTTACAGTATCTCACTTTGTTATCTGATATATTGAATTTATTTGTATTTGGTTATTTGAAATTTGATAGGGAAGGGGGGAAAACCAAGACGGGTAGGGGGGTGGGGGGGAGGGTAATGGGTACCAAGACGTGTGAAAGGGTATCAATGTATGTGAATTAATGCACCTTCTATCTGGCAAATATCATGTAACCCTTTTACTAATTACAATAAGAAAAAGAAAAAAAAAGAAAGGCAATCAGAATACACATTTTCTGTCATTTCCTCCTACAATCTGGTTGGAGAGTTAACTCTTAACATAGTGATTGCTATGTACAGCCACTGTCTAAGAACTCTTCCTACACTGACTCCTGAATTTCCTCAATAAGCCAAGAGTTGATTGCTGTTATCCCATTGTACAGAGAAGTAAAGAAATCTGTACAAAGCTGCACAGCCCCTAAGTATTATCACCATCCCCTAATCTCCCTCTCCCCCCAAAAAGAAGAGGAGAATTTTCAATGTCAAAAAGTAGTGTGTAATTTTAAGGAACTTCTAGAAAATACAAATAGGAGAGGAAGATGGTTGGTTGAAATGATTGTCAGGAGCTGGTTTTAAATAGCATCTAAAATAAAACAGCAACTGTTGACAGACATTAGGTTACTAGTAAGCAAGGAGTGCGATTCTGGACTGAAAATCCCAACGAGAGAGTTCTTAGGTACATGGCTTTTGTAAGATCTGGGAAAACGATGCCTAATATCTCATTCTCTCCCCATGCCCATATTTTATGTTTATCAGGAACAGCAGATTTTGACTTTTTATAAATGCTTGTAAAAAACAGTTTTATTTTATGTCAATAGTTGTTCTCGAGAGTGTCATTGTTTGACTTCCCATCTATTGTTCCAGGAACATTTTCAGTTGTAAACTTTGAAATGTCAGCAGTGGGGGGGAAAAAACCCTGTAGCTTGAGATTTGACTCCTTATTTCGCTTTCTGTTTACCAGCAAATCACTACCACACTTCCACCTAGTGGTGTTTCAAAGAAGTGGCCTCTTCAAGGAACAAAACTTGCATCTCAAGGTTTAAGATTCTTTTAAATATCCGGTTATGCCATAATTACTTAGAATATAGAGCTCATTTTTTTCTTAAATACTATATAAAGATTAGTCAGGCATCATATTCAGTTCTGAAAATGCAATCCTATTCCCATTAATTTATTATTTTACTGGGGAGGATGACAAGCAAATACATAAGCAATATAAAAACTTGACAGAGAAAAGAATAATAAATAAAACAAATATATATAATATGTACAAATACATGTACACTGTTGGATAGAAACTTCTTTGGTGAGTTCAGAGAACAGCAAGGAGACCAGCTTGTCTGCAGCCCAGGAAAGCCAGAGAGAGAGGCACAAAAGATGAAATCAAAGATACTTGGAGAACAGATGCTCAACTGCCTCCTATCAAGTTAGAATTCTATCATTAATACAAATGATAATCAGCATAATTTTTCATGATTCATCCATGTTATTGAGAACATCAAAACCTCATTCTTGTGCTGTGGGGGAGCAGTGGCTCACATCTGTACTCCTAGACACTCAAGAGGCTGAGATCTGAGAATCATGGTTCAAAGCCAGTCTAGGTAGCTAAGTTCCTGAGGTTCTTATGTACAATTCATTGCCCAAAAATGCTAGAAATAGAGCTGTGGCTCAAACAGTAGAGCACTAGTCTTAAGCAAGAAAACTGAGGGATGGTGCCTAGGCCATGAATTCAAGCACCTGGCAAACATACACACACACCTGCACACACACGTCATTATACACACCATTCCTATTTTGTTGTACCACAGCCTGATCAACTATTCAGACTGATGGACATATGGATTGTTTCTAGTTCTTGGCTATTACAAGTAACACCTTTTGACTGTTACAAGCATTCATGTACAAACATTAGTGTGGACATGCTCTCATTTATCTTGGATGGTTGTACAGGAATGTAATAATTTGAGCAAATAGAGCAGTAATGCTTATCTGTTTAGAATCAGAAAAACTGGTTTTCACGGATGACATTAAATTGTTATCATTAATGTGTGGGAGTTTCAGTTGTTCCATATTCTCTCTGAATCTTTGGTGTATGCTCATTCCTTTTAATTTTGGCCATTCTGATAGGTATATGGATATGGATGTTATTTTGTAGGGTTTTTTTTGCATATGCTTATTGACTTAGTGTTGTGGCATGTGCCTATTTCTCATCTATTTACTTTGTAGTGTGTGTGTGTGTGTGTGTGTGTGTGTGTGTGTGTGTGTGTGTGAGTATGCTGAGGGGTGTGTGTGTGTGTGTGTGTGTGTGCCTGGAAATAAGTGCTGGCATATTTGTGATTTCTTTTTCTCTCTTTGCATTTCAGTTTGGGAAGTTTCTTTGAATATAATTCAAGTTCATTGATTATTTCCTAATCACTTAATGTCTATTAATGCTGTTGCCTTTCCTTCTGGAGCTTTGGTTATTTACCTATTTCTGTCGTATATTTTATAATTTCCATGTACCACGATATTTCGATTGTAGTTTAAAGAAAAAGAATCTCCATACTTACCTACAGAGTTCCAATTGAAGTTTATTACTTTGTGTGGAAGCATATTTCCAATGGATATGCTTAATATACATTCTTCAACATTTTTTATAGTGAAGGTATTAAACTCTTACATAGAACACATGTCTGTTTTACAAGATACTTTTTCCTGGGCAAAGAATTATAAGTTGAGAGTTTTGGTATTCAATTTCTAGTACATCGAGATGTTGCTCCACTTTCTTCTAGTTTGCATTGTTTCCATCAAGAATTCTGCTGTCATCCTTGTCTTTGATCTGTATGTATTTTATCTCTGACTGTCTCTTAAATTCTCCCTTGTTCACTGGTTCTAATAATTTAATTATAATGTGCTAATGCATAGTTTTCTTCATCTGTCTTGTGCTTAGGGTCCTTTAAGATCTTTAGACCTGAATTTTATAGAGTTTGTATACTGGAAACTTTTTGTGACATTCTTCTCTCTTTTTCCTCTCCTTTGGACATCCAAATTCACTTGTATTAGGGTAGCTGAAGTTACTCACCACCTACTGACTTATTCAAGATTTTTATCTTTCAAACAATTTCATTCAGGATTATTTAAATTATCATGTATTTGAGCTCACTAATTTTTCCTGTAATGCCTAAACTACTATTGCTTCTTTCTTGTCTCTTTATTCCGTACATTCTAGTGGTGACTTCCAAAAATCAGATTCAGGAATTTATTTTCAATTTGTTTATGTATTAATTCATTCATTGCTAGTACTAGGGCTAAAACACAGGGCCGATGTGCTGTCTTTTGGCTTTTTCTGGTCCATGTTGGCACTCTACCACACTCTATAGAACCACCCACACATAGGGATTTTTGCTGGCTAATTGGTGATAAAAGTCTGTCAGATAATGTATGCTTGGATTGGCTTTGAACGATGATCCTCGTATCTCACTCTCCTGAGAAGCTAGGATTGTAAGTGTAAGTCACCAGCATGAAGCCCAGGTCTTCTCTACCTTCTGCATCTATAACCACCTTTTCAACTTTTCCTCTAATGCTTTAAACATATGGAACGTACATACTTTGTTCTGGTGCCAGTATTAACAAACCATATTAATATTTTCCAATGTTATTTCTTGGCTAATTTCAAATGTTTGGTTTTATTTACTTTTATGGGGTTTATGTTCCTGTATCTTTCCATGTGCAACAATTTAGATGAGAAGCCTTTTTACCTTTGAGGGCTGTACATACTTTATTTCTACAAATATACTTAAACTCTGTTCTAGGAGATGGCTAATGAAAAACATATGATCGTTTTGAGTCCTGCTTTTACTCTTCATTAGGTGGGGGAAAGAACAGTGATTAGGTCCAGTTTTGGTCCTAATTTTAGTGAGGCAAAATCCTGAGTACTGTATACAAGTGCCTTATAAAGTATGAGCCTTTCCACTCCGGCTGGTGGAAACACATTCAATTTGTGGCTCTGTATGAGCTCTAGGGATTTTCTTCTCTAATTCTGTGAGATTCTTCTCACAGGATAGTTGCTTATGCTGTTCAGTTATCAGCTGAATATTTGAAAAAATGTATTATATTTATTACATTATATTCTAATGATGTGGTTTTATGTGTTTCTTTTCAATGAAGGGACAGTCTTTCATATTTCATTACCAGTGCCTGGACAAGCACCTAACATGTGATTAAAAAAATCAAGAAATACTTCATGGAGGTTCAGTGAGCTTTTCCTGGTTCTTCATAGGGACATGCTCAAGGACTCACTACGAACACACCTCAGTCTCAAGTGCCATCCCTCGTTGGCATTTCAGGATTCTATGCAAGTGTCAGACTCTGAGACTGTTTATTCTTCCCATTTGTTTGCCACATGGTTGTTAGGGAAAGTGATAATTCACAGTTACTGTAAGGCAGATAGCTGGGGGTGTCCATGAAACAGAACCAAATGGCATATCTCTTAGGGTTTCTCCTTAGTCCATCTGTACTGACTTCTGAAAATATCATAGCCCAGGAGTCAGAAAACCCAGCTCTGCAGTCTGTTCTGCCACCTGCTGGCTGTATAAACTAAGTCTGTCAACTCACCTACTGAAGCTATTTTTCTCAATTGTACAATGGCATTGTTAATATGCTACAGTCTCTTATCTGAATTTCCAATATCCTAAAAGCCAGGAAAAGCAAATGCTTTGCCATACTTCCTGTGACATCAAATCTGACTCGTGTGGAATGAACCAATGTGAAGTCTTTAAAAAGTTTTATTGATCCCATTACGGCTGCTTCGACACCTGAGACTACCATATAAAAGATTAAGTAGAGTTTGACCTTCGCCGCCAGCGGGAAGACACCATTGAAGACGCCATGGGAACTTCAACAGACGATGAAGTGATACGAAGCATCTCCTAATTGATGGAGACGGCGTGGGTGATGATTGGAGAATTAATCTGCTAGTGAAAAGTTTTGTTAAATGGTGCAACTCTGGATCCCATGAAGAAGGATATGCTGAGCACACGTTTTCAATGGGCAAAACTTTGCTGGTGTATGATATGAATCTCAGAGAAATGGAAAATTATGAAAAGATTTAGAAAGAAATAGAAGGTAACATTGCTGAAGCACATAAAAAAATTGCTGAGTGCAAAAAGGAGATTCTTCAAGCAAAAAGAATACGGAAGAACCGCCAAGAATATGATGCTTTGGCGAAAGTGATCCAGTGTCATCCAGATAGGCATCAGACATTAAAGGAACTAGAGGCTCTGGGCAAAGAATTAGAACATCTTTCACATATTAAAGAAAGTGTTGAAGATAAGCTGGACTTGAGATGCAAACAATTTCATGTTCTTAGTACTATCCATGAACTTCAACAAACATTGGAAAGTGATGAGAAGCTGTCGGAGGGAGAAGGTGAAGAAACTTTCATGGCTATAGAACCTAAGTCATATAGACAGGCTAGTTACTCATTCCCAAGAGTATTAAAATAGCTGTGGTGTGTTTAGAATTTGTTATATTCTTGAAATATTTAGTTTGGCTGTGAAATATTTTAGTTTTAAATATTTACATTTTATTCTTTTTCACACAAAAAATGATTTCATTATATATTTGGTTTTATTGAGATGAGAGGTTATCTGTTATTGTACTGTAGTTTGAACTTAGGGCCTTGCATTTGCTGGGCAGGTACTTTACCATGTGAGTTTCAACTCTAACCTGTATTTTTTATCCTTCCCCACCCTTTTCTTTTTATCAGTACCAGAGGTTGAACTCAGAACTTGGGGCTACCTGTTCTCGCTCTGCTTTCTTGCTCAAGAGTGAGCCATGCCTACAGTCCAGAATTTTTTACTGCTTAGCTGAACATGGAGTTTTCTAGATTTTTTTTTATTCAGGATTCTTTTGAACTGTAACCCTCAGATATCAGCTTTTTGAGTAGGGCAGGTTGCAGTCCTGAACTGCCAGTACCCAGCTCAATTTTTGGTCTTAAAAGTAGGAAATAGCATCTAAAAATGTTTTAAAGTTGCATGATTTTGTTCATTACCACTCTAGGTAGCTTTTGGTAACATTTATAGTTTTATAAAGAAAGACTGTAAGAAAGTGGCATTTTGGTATGTATATGAGCTTAGTAAAGTCCATGAACAAAACTTTGGGGACCCAGAACCTATAAACTATATGCATGATACTTGTATATTCCTTGTGGGAAAGGGTTCCATGATGTTGGGGATTTCTGATTTAAGAGATAAATCTTAAGTATTTTATACTTGAGTATTAAATGCTAGTAATAAATTTTAGTATTTTTTTAAATTTAATTTTATTTTAATATATAGAGGGGTTACAGTTATATTCGCCAGATAGAAGGTGTAATGCTTCTCACACATTGATCCCCCTTCTCATGTTTTTGTCCTCATTTCCCTCCCCCACCTCCTCCTAAATTTTAGTATTTTAATACTTGCTTTAGTATGTAACACTGGAGAAACATGGTTAAGTGTTTTGTTATTTTTTTTTCTATATGGTTCCTTAAAATCTGTTTTAGTAGAAAAGTAATCGAATAAGGAGTTGTTTGAAATAAAAAAAGATTAAGTAAACTCATAAAATAAACTTATGTTTGTCAATGCAGAAAGATTCTGAGTTCCCAAACAGCCCCATGATATACAACCTTATGTAAATATGCACTGGGCCAAGCATTTCCTGAACTCTTGAGGTTATAGTGTAAGGAATCACAAATGAAAGAATCTACCTTGTGCTTTCGTGCATTAAATCCTCAGGGAATAGAAAATATTCATATTTTAATTATGGATCCTTTTTTTTTCTTTTTGGTTGGTTGTGGGGCTTGAACTCTGGGCCTGGGCACTGGCCCTGAGCTTCTCAGCTCAAGGCTACTGCCCTACCCCTTGAGCCACAGTGCCACTTCTCATTTTCTGTGGTTAATTGGAGATAAGAATCTCAGGGATGTTAGTGCCTGGGCTGGTTTTGAACCTCGATCCTCAGATCTCAGCCTTCTGAGTAGAATTACAGAAGTGAGTCACCAGGCCCTGCTTATGGATCCTTTTACCCTGAAATAAAGACATTTCCTTAACCATTCTGGAAGAACACTAACTGTAACACACTTATTCCAATAATGTGCTTATGTTTTTCTATTCCTTTCGCACCACTATCTTGTCAGTTGCTTTTCCTTTTCCTGATATCCCAATCTTTCAATGTCTTTGAGAATGAGATGAGAACATATGGGTTTTCTCCCAAGAAAATTGCTCATTGGCACCTGTAGGCACTCTAGAGAAGTCACGTATTCCCCAAGTCCCTCGGAGGATCCTATTTTGGGAGTTCATCCTCGTGGGATTACATAATGCCATATGTCTCAGAAAGGTATCATTTCATACATTCAACTTATTTTTTATTTTAAAAATTATAGTCAGGTGCCAGTGGCTCTTGCCTGTAATCCTAACTCAGGAGGCAGAGATCTGAGGATCACAGTTTAAAGACAGCCTGGGTGGAAAAGTTCATGAGGTTCATCTCAAATTAACCACCAAAAATGTCTCAGTTACAGCTGTGGTTCAAGTAGAGTGCCAGCTTTGAGCAAAAATAGCTCAGGACAGACAGCACTAAAGCCCTGTGTTCAAGTCCCAGGATCAGCATTAAAAGAAAGAAAACACTTTTCTTTTTTTTCTTTTACCATCCAGTCTGTTTACTTGTAGATTTATAGGCATATCCTGGTTACCACAAATGAGGGAAACCTTGAAACCCATGTTTCTTTGGGTCTAGCTTACTTTGCTTAATAAAAGTTTTTCCAAGTCTTTCTATTTCCTTATGAATGGTACAATATCATTTTTCCTGATGGATGAAAAGAATTCCTTGAGTATATACCATATTTTTTCTTGATTTATTCATCCACTCAGTGGCATCTGAGTGGAATATCTTGGCTATGGTAAACAATACTTCAATGAGTATGGTTTTGCTAGTAGCTTCAGTGTGACCTGGTTTGTGGTCTAGTGGAATAAATTACCAGGAGTGGGATTGCTGGGTCATAAGGAAGCTCTATGTTTAGTCTTTGGCTTAACAAGATTACATTCTCATCAACATTATTGTAGGGCAAAAATGTTAGATGGTTTTATAAAGTGGAAAACTATCAAAATGGATAAAAATCTGAGATCAGTTACTCTACTGAAAGGCTTAGGTAAGTGAATGAATACAAAAAATGGTAGCCGTTACTAGTTCTATTGTGTATGGTTCTGTTCTTACCACTAACTGAAATTCACTTAGCATATATAGCTGATGAACTGTGTACAAACCTATCAATAAGTTCTTGCAAACCTCCTCTCAAAAAACAGATATATATTATCTTTTCTTTACAGAATAAAAGATGCCATCTTAGAGATGTCTTAATGACTCTTATCCAAGGTCACCTAACTTGGTCTTCAAATGTCTGATGCAATGATTATGCCAACATATTTCATTGGTTCTGAAGAAAATAACTCTACATATTCCTCCTGCATTCCAAGTTTTCAGTCACTCTAAACTATCTTAACCTTGGGCTTTTGATAAATATATATATACCTTTTATATAAGTTCATTTTATAGTGTTTGGACACTATAAGATGATAACTTTGACTTGTACTTTCTTCTCTCACATTTCCTATTGATTTTCTATCTCATTCATTTTGGGTGACAGATCTGTGTGGGTTAATACTTAATACTAAGAAAGCCTTGAAGACTAAATGCAGTTTATATAAGTATAAGAATATCATTCTCTTCTCAATGCTCATTAGCTTGAAAACACAATATACCAGAGACCCCGTAGTCACTCCATCTACTGGAATTCAAATAATACAATAGAAACATTAACTTAATAAGGAAATAATACCCACTATTTTTTAATGTGCTACTAGTTTTTTTAATAAAGCCCTGATTAACATTAGCAATAGCTGCGGGACATTTTAAAAATTACAAATAGCTATACTTGTAGAAAGCTCAAAAGAAGTTGAATGCCATGTCAAGGTTTCATTCATGTAACACTTGGCTCATTTCAACTACAATATGTTTGTAACTACCCATCACCACTACTTTGAGAAAGCTTTACCCCTGGAGATGTGGTGTTTTTCTCAGAGCCAGGTATTTATCTGAAAAGAACATTGACTTGTCATTTTACTAATTATAGAACTTAAATTCAATATCCTTTCTAGTTCCTTGTTGTGGATAAATCCCACCTGATCCCCTAAAGTCACGAGTTGGGAATCTCTTGACAATAACAAAAGTTATACAAGCTCAAGTATGACTAACACTTAAAACACACTTTCAGATGGCATCTAAGGGAAAATTGTTTCTATTCAAGAGAAGCAGTCAAGTGATTCCACTGACTGGGATGTTATTAACAACAATAAAGAATCCCTCCCAATTCCTCTAGGGGTTTTAGACTCACTTTTAAGCTAGTTAGGTTAATACCAGTGTTATTTTCCAAGTAGAGAAGACATCTAAGTGCAAGACTATCTGCCTTTGATTTTGTAGGTAACGTTAAGACCTATAATCTTTTTGCTTTCAAGTGAGGAATCATAACCCAACATAGGCATATATTTGAAAGAGTTCTAAGATTGCCTTGTTCACGAATACGTGACTTAGAGGCTCCTTTACTTCAGCATCTCTTCAGGGCTATATTTTCAGTTCTAAATGTTGCTTTTATTGAACAGAGGACAACTGGAGAACAAGCAAGCCCTTTCAGAATAAAAAGAGAAACATAAAAAGAATGGATGTTGTTTTTTCATTATTTTTTTTCATTCATCAGCCTAACCAAGGCTATTACAAACTCTCCAGCTAATACTCCTCTATGTCCTTTTGTCCTCCTTCTTACCAAAGCTAAAGAGGAATCTGGGAACTCTGACTATTCACAGCACATTAAACACACATATATTGTTGCTCATTTGTGATACTCCAAAATGGAAATATACGCATGAAATGGCACAGATCTATTGGAATGTGAGAACAGGTAACAGCAGATGAGAAATGCCAACAAGACTTGGACTTAGGAAAGCAGATGGATGACTAATAATAGATTTAGCAAGTAAGAGAATACAAAAGTATAAGATGCTGGAGAGGAAGTCGCTTAGCCCTGCTGAACTTCAGAAGGACTCAAATCTTAGACATCAGAGTTATGACTCAAAGCACGACTTTCAGGCAAGGCTGCAAACTGGAGGATCAGTTGAAAGTGTATGAGATGACCCAGTCTGTTAGTCTCACAGTTTTATCCCAGGAAACTGGCCTTTCTGCTTTAATACAAGAGATTCACCAGTGACAATGAGGTGATGGTTCCATTGGTGAAAGGCAGTATAAAAATAAAATAAAGTGAAAGGTGAGGTTCTCACACCCCTTTTCCTCTTTGATTCCTTGCAGGGAGATATTTACTGTCAGCAGAAACGTGTTCAGTGCTGAGATATTTGTCAGCCGTGACTTTTCTTCTCTGTCTTATTCCATTCTCCTATCTTCACTAACTGTGATTTAGCTGCTGAAGTTTGGGAAGTAGAGAAGGCAAAGGAGGAAGGATGCTCTCTAGGATTGATGCGTGCATTGCGCAGGCCCATCCTGGGGGTCCCAGTGCTTAGCACAGAGCCCTATCTGATGAGGAATGCAAGTTTCCTCCTCTTGTTGCCACTCTGTCAGGGTCTGCTACTTCTCTGGCTGTCCAGCCATCTAGAAACCACATCCTTTGGAAGTTTCTCTAAAAACACTCTATCACACTCACTTTGAATCGTCCTCTTCTCACATAGCTGTCATCTAGCCACAGAAGTTGTTTTTTTTTTTTTTAATATGTCATGGGGCTTGAACTCTGGGCCTGGGTGCTGTGTCTGAGCTTTGCAGCTCAAGGCCGGTGCTCTACCACTTGAGCCACAGCACCACTTCCCGGGAGCTTTTCCATATTCTTTTCTTGATAAACTTCATGCATGCAGTGCAGTCACTTCCATTCTGCTCACAGGATAATTAACTTTCTCAGTCTTAGCTCAAGCATCAAGCCAAGCTCTCTCAATGGTCCCTCACTAATGGAGGATTCCAGAGTCCTGTCCCTGTCATTTTAGAGAAGGATGAGAAACATGGTGTACATCCTCTCTCAACTCTTTTTTGTAAAAACTCTTCCTGCTCTTGAGCCTTTTATGTTGTCAAAGAATGGAGTCGGTTCTTAAACACTTTCTTGGCAAGTTCTATACATGATTTAACTCATGTTCTTTTTAGTATCTGACAGCTATTTTATTGAGGTTTGAATTAAAATAAGCTTCCTTTTCAGAAATGTGTGAAGTTCAAATAATGAAATGTATGGTATGCCAGCTAATGGTAGGAAAAGGATTCCTTTCCCCACATCCAGCTTATAACCAGCCACCATTTTTCTTAACTAAAGACTAAGTCATTTCTTCCTAGAGAAATACAGTCATTGTCAGGGGGAGAAAAAGGATTTAGGGCTAGAGGTTCCGTAAGCAGAATGAGCCCAGTCAATCTGTGACCAAACCTACATCTTAAGATAGAAAATTCATGTTCCACATTTTTTTCTTTTTTCCTTTTTGCTGATCCTGAGGCTTAAACTCTGGGCCTGCATTCTCACCCTGAGCCTCTTTTGCTCAAAGCTAGTGCTGTACCACTTGAGTCACAGTGCCTTTTCTGGCTTTTCAGAGTAGTTTATTGGAGATAAGAGTCTCATGGACTCCCCTGCCCAGGCTAACTTCGAACCACCAGCCTCCCAGCTCAGCTTCCTGAGTAGCTAGGATTATAGGTATAAGCCATTGATACCTGGTTCAGTGTAAGTCTCTTTATCTATATTTTATCCATCGTAACACGATGCTTCCAGAATTGAATTGGAAAGACGTCAAAGAAGTGATGAAAAAATGGCAGTGGCCCCCAGATGGCCTCAAAAATTTTATTTTCAACAACTTTAGATTTTCTTCTTTTTTAAAAAATATTTTTATTGTGATTAATAGACTACATTTTCTTCTTGATCTAAGTCTCCAGCCATTCTTGCCCAGCCTCTGGGAGACATGATTTTACGAAATCTCAAATATTGCTCTGTGGATACCCAATATGACAAGAAGGGCGAGGACAGCATTTAGAGAAGGACCTTTGCAGGCAGGACCTGCCTTTCCTTCTGTCCTTAGGATATATATCTTCCTAGAATGCCATTCCTTCATGAGAAATGATATGAAAATGATGTGAGTAGCATTCCAGGCTAATTACATGGAATGTAAAGTGTGTGATTTTCTGCCTGTGTGTATAGAATATTGCTGGAAAGAGTGAGATAAGAGTAAGACAACCCCACACAGAATGAGGGGTTCCTCAGCAGGGTTGCCTGGCTCAGTCACTGATTCTACCCTCCTCCAGGAGTTATCAGCCTGCCCTCTCATAAACCAAGTCTACCAGCAGTGCCCTAAGCAGGGAGCTCTCACTTGTCCTCCTTCATTCCCAAGGGGAAAGTATTAGCTATGATAGTAGTTTATTGCTTTTACAGTCTAAACCTTCCAGAATCTAATCTATTTCTTTGGGTTATTGAATGCCTCACACTGGAGAATCCATCTATTCAATGCAGGGGTGGGGGTGGGGAAAGAAAGTCGCAGCTAGGTTAATAAATATGCATTTGCAATCAGTCTTCAGCTCATTATATTTTTTCAATATAATTCAGGTCCCCAAACCTCTGAGATATGCAATCTAAAATCACAGGGCATGGGAATTCACAGGTGTGAAATTATCTGCATAGAGCACATTTACTGTAATTTTGGATTCAATAGAACTACATTACATATTGCCAGGAAAAAAATTAAGAGCACTGAAATAGAATATAAAAACGACAATGTTCAAGGAAATTGTCCTCTCCAGCTTATAACCAGAGCTGCATCTATGCACAATGCACTGAGATTTTGTTATAATGTAGAATATTGTGCCTTTCTATTTCTAAACAAAAAAAGTTAAATATTTTCATTAACCAGAAAGACACAGAAGCTTAACCTTGGGATGGCAATCATTCCTTTGGTTAATGATGAAATCAAATACATGAAGTATTTTTATCAACAAAAATTCTGCTCATGGAGAAGGTTGAAAACTCAATATAAATGAAATGGAATCTTTTCTAATGGTAATATAGGTTTTACTAAGATTCCATGTGCATCACAGATGTTGCAGTGTTCATCGGCTTTGAAGGAAATTATTGTCATGATGTTTTTCTGTTTTATTTAAATAATTGGACTAGTTCTGTGACCCAAAATGGACAGACATACCAGAAAAATATTAAAAGAATATTATCCCTAATGTATGAATAGAGAAACCATGAATGCTTTTAAGCATCTGTAGCCATTTAGGGTTTGATTTTAGGATAGAAGGTTTTGTTCAGAAACAGGTATTACCTTAATTGAAAACAGAATTACCTGCAATTTGGTAAATTGGACCGTTTTCTGCCTTTCATGGGATGTTATTATGTGATGCCTTTCTTTCAGAAGGAGGAAAGTAGTAAGGCTGAAGTATTCAATTAAAAAGGTGTCAGGTATAGAAACAGGAGCCATATAATGTGTGATTGTTGTTCTTAATGTACTATGTTACTTCTAATCTCCTTTGCTGTCCCTTGGGTATCTCATATTGTTACAATATCTTACCTTGCTATATAATATATTGTTTATATATTTATTTGTTTATTTGAAATAGGATAGGGAAGGGGAAAATAAGAAGAGGTGAGAGGGAGGGAAATGTGGACAAAAACATGAGAAAGGATATCAATGTTTGTGAAATAAGGCACTTTCTATCTGGCGAGTATAATGTAACCCTTCTATTAGATACAATTAAAAATATTTAAAAAATAAATAAAAAGGTGTCAGGGATGGAGCTTTGTTCCCCTGGATCAAGAACTTAAAGAAGGACAGTTGAGGACAAATTTAATGACAGTGAAAAACAAAGTGAAGCTCCCCAAATCCCTCAGGACTCTTGCTTTCCCCGGGCAGAGCCCAAGTTCATTCTTCCTAGAGACTTTCAGGTTTCTTAGCTCTGATGCCGGGTGACCTTGAGATCAGTGGCTTAGGTACTTTCATGGCATCTTCCTGGAGCCTGTTGGTCTGACTTGTTGACTATGTAGCATTGGTGCCAGTGGTTTGGGGAGATATATTTCAAGCAACCAAATTGTTGCAAATATTCAGTCAAATCCTTAGAATTAGAAATGTTAATATGTGATGTGAATGATTATATCTTCTTCAGTTAAATGCAAAACAAGAGTAGAATGGAATAATGTTATTTTTTCTTGGTTCTTAATCACAAATTCTCCTTTCTGAAGAGTCTGAAAAGCTTTTCAAATAAGGAAAGTATTAATAACTGGAGGCTGAGTAGAATCCTTTAAAACACACACAGAGAGAAAGAGAAGAGAGAGAGAGAGAGAGAGAGAGAGAGAGAGAGAGAGAGAGAGAGAGAGAGAGAGAGAGAGAGAGAGAGAGAAGTTGTTCAGGGATAAGTACCCTTACATTGGACTAAAATTTGGTTTGATAGGTCAAGCTTATTGAAAACTTTCTGAAATGATTATCACATTTGGAGTAGACTGCTTAAAGCCCTTGGAAGACTTAGTGTGCACATGCCATGATATCACCAGGATAAATCCCAAATTTAAAAAAGAGAATTGTTGTGCCAACTAACCAGCAACTTTAAAATATGAGGCTATGATTTAAAAATTAGTAGTTTACTTTTGTTTACTAGGTCTTTGCGTGTTCTTTCTCAGTGTTTCCTGACATGGGCAAGTGTGGAAATGAGATCTGTGTACTTATGGATTTTAACAAAGGTAATCCAAGAGTTTATCTCTTCCAGTCAGTCTTGTGATGATAAAGCTGTAACTTTGAGCACTGGATCACATTGCAGCTGTGTCTGCCTGGCCAACCATTTGATTCTGGAACATCAAACATAAAATGAAGAAACTTCAGATACTAAGGGAAGTCTTTTGCAGTATGGGACACTAAAATCAAGCTTTCAGCAAGGGGTGTCATAGAGTATCTCTATACTTAAAGGCACAGTCAAATGACTCATTCTGGCAACCAAAGTCAACCCTTATGAAATTAATAACTCATGAATAGCAGAAATTAATTATTCAGCATTAGGGAATTATTATTATTTTTTTGCCAGTCCTGGGGACTGAACTCAGGACATGAACACTGTCTTTGGGCTTTCCTCAAGGCTTGTGCTCTACCACTTGAGCCACTGCACCACTTCCAGCTTTTCTATGTATATGGTACTGAGGAATTGAACCTGGGGCTTTGTGCATGCTAGGCAATCACTCTACCACTAGGCCAAACTTCCAGCTTGGGAATTATTTTTAAAACTTCTCAGTTCTGGAAACATTAGATGATAACTAAGGAAAGTCATATCCTATTCAAGAATATTGTCATCTTCTAGAAAAATAAGGTCATAAAAAGGTGGTTATCTGGGCCAGGAGTTTGGCCTAGTGGTAGAGTGCTTGCCTAGCATGCACGAAGGCCAGGGTTTAATACCTAGGTACCACATATATAGAAAAAAAGCCAGAAGTGGTGCTGAGGCTCAAGTGGTGGAGCTCTAGCCTTGAGAAAGTCCAAGGACAGTGCTCAGACCCTGAGCTTAAACCCAGGACTGGCAAAAAAAGGTGGTTATCTGTAGAAAAAGTTAATTAGCTGGATAATAAGATGTTTTGTAGTTACTGTCTAAAGGAATGGAGCAATCTGTTTAAGATATCGTGGTCAGAGTGATACTAAAAGAGCTTTTCACTACACTGTGGGTCAGAAATAGACTTGATCCAAGATTTCAGATGCATTAGCAGTCTTGGGCTGTCATTCAATCACAGCCTTCTTGTTCACCGGAAAATGACTCAGATGTCACCTCAAAATAGTCTTCAACCCAGCACCCCAAGCCAAGATCTGACTTACAACGTTAAATCAAGTTTCTTCTGCAGTATAGAAGTAACTATCTCGTTTCCTTTATCTGCAGTGCTGCCAATGTAGTAAATATAATTTTAAATACTAATTGAAATTTTCTCAGACATGACAGGCAGCACTTAAGTTCATCTTTGATAGTATCGGTCTTCATAGCAAAGGAGTACATTCTGAATTCATTTCTGAAATTGAGAAATAAGTGTTGTGTCTGAAAAAGTAATGACCTGATGAAATTAACTTTATAAATATAAGAATCCAGGACCCAAGCTGAGAATGTGGCTTAATGGTACTTGCCTAGCATGCATCAATTCCTGAGTTTGATGCCTCAGTACCACACACACACAGAAAAGGCATTAAATGGTGCTGTGGCTCAAGTGGTAGAGTGCTATCCTTGAACAGAAGAAGCTCAAGGACAGTGCCCAGGCCCTGGGTTCAAGCCCCAGTACTGGACCAAAAAAAATAGAAAAGGCAAGCAAGAAGCAAGAGAGAAAGAAAGAAGAGAGAAAGAGAAAAAGGAAGGAAGGGAGGGAGGGAGGGAGGGAGGGAGGGAGGGAGGAAGGAAGGAAGGAAGGAAGGAAGGAAGGAAGGAAGGAAGGAAGGAAGCCAGGATCCACAGACTGGTCAGAGCTTGCTACCTTTCTGCCAAGTAAGGTAGTCTTCCTTGGTAGCCAGTTTATCTCATTTCCATGAGTGTAACAAAAATATACTTCTTACTCATTCATGATTTAGTAAATCCATGTTAACATTTTGTCTCAAAAATAAATGATATGAAAATAGCCTTAATAATAGAGGTCATCTACTAAACTATACAATTTTAATTCCTTTTAAAATTCCTGATTTATTTTTCTAAGCCAAATTAGTTTTTTGTAGCTAAAGAGGTGGTATAGAGACACATTAAGAACCCAGAGATTTACCCACAGGCAGTTACTTTAATGAAATTGAGAATTTATTAAATACATAACTATGTGCCCAAAGGAAAATTCACAGTTAATCAAGGAATTCTGGAAAATAGAAACAATAAGAGTTTGAAATGGTAAAGTCCCATGAGTATTAACAATGAAGATCACATATCACATAACAGAATTATCTGATGCTGAAGCATTTAGATGCTGAGAAATAAATGGGATTATGGGGGAAAAAAACCTAATGAATAACTTTCTATCATCAAGATAGTGTCTGCAAGAAGCCATTCTTCTCAGTTGACATATGGGTAACTAATTTGCTCGTTTGCTATCAAACTATAGCATAAACAACGAGCCTGAACAGGAAATCTTGAAAAGGTCTACTGCCTTCAGTGTTTATAATGTGTCTCCTGTGAACCAAACATCAGAATGAAAGGTCTCACAAACAGAATGTGCCGGTAGGAACACTGGGGCAGAATATTGGAATTGTGATTTTACCAATAAACTCAAGGTGATTCATCACTCATTATCTCTACACTCCGCCAATGAGAGTCAGGGAAACAGTGAAACTAAAGGAATTTTTTTTGTATTGCTCTATTCTAATTTCATAATCAACAGCAGTCATACTTACTGTTTGACAATATATGATTATCTTATCAATAACTACGACTGACAGTATATGTACTCTTAGCTACCATTCTGCATAGACTACATGTATCATCTCATCTCACAACTTTGGAAGATGAGGAGATAGAGTCACAGAAAGGCTACATTAATTGCTCTGGGATTCTTCATCAAGGTTTAAAATCCTAGCAGTCTAATTCAAGCACTCAGGTAGTAAGCCCAACACTTTAATATAGAAATTCATTTGATTGGTTGACTAGACAGTTGTACCTGGTGTGTACAAGTTATTTGGTCAAGTACTGCTCTAGATGTCTCAGTGACTGTACTTTTTAAGGTATGATTTCCATTTAAATCAGTAGATTCCTAATGGAGCAAACTAGTGACCTCCAGTTCCACATTGTGGGTATGCCTGATCCAATCAACAAGCAAAGACTCAATTGTCCCCAAGAAGAAGCAATTCTGCCCAAAACTACAGTACAGAAGTACTACCAAAATTTCCAGCCTACAGTAAGATACTCAATATCGACTCTTTCTTGACTTAAAGATTTTAGAATTGTCAATGCCCATAATCATAATTATTTAAAATAAACCTCTCTGTGTGTTTGTGTGTGTGTGTGTGTGTGTGTGTGTGTGTGTGTGTGTGTGTGTGTCCTGTTAGTTTTGTTTCTATGGCGAATCTTGACTAATATATGTAAATTTATATCATCTCAGGGTTCTGTTTTATAATGTTACTTTATTTCATCCTCATTATAATTTTATGCCCCAGGTAAAATAAGTATTATTACCATCTTAAAGGTAAATAAAGCCAGCACAGAGGGCTTATTTATCCAGTTACTAGGTCTAGTGTATAATAAAATCTGAACCAAAACACAGGTCCAAGATACAGGATGTGCCAGCACATGAGCTGTGCCTGGCTCCAGCAGACATGTTCTATTTCTGTAGGAATTTGAGTTGGCCACCATCTACCTAGGTCTTATGACTCCATGGTTTAGTTTTTTTTTCCTTTACCTCTTATTATTTCTCAAATAAACAAGTACCACTTGCCAGCTAATTCTAATGGAGGAAGAGAACAACCCTGAATTAAAAGTTGTAGATAAATTCTATTCCCTAGCCAGTTCCTGTGGCTATGATATTATGAAAATAAACACAGATGTCAAAAAGAGAACCAAGAAAACCAACATTTTCATCTGTTTGCTCAAGTTTGTGGGGAGATTCTGTTGAATGGTGTGTGTGCGTGCTCTTGAAAGGTAACAAAGGCGTGTGGGATTGCCAGGTCACAGAGAAGTGAAGCCTGCAGCTAAAGGCCTGCAAAGGTCTTTCAGCATTCAAATTAGTCTCAACAAGGAGATCCTTCTCCAAAAGTTGGTTTGCCATGTCACCAGGGCCAAAACTTTTATCTTTTCCTTTACATATGAGGTTATAACAATAGTGTCTCCCTAACACACACCACAGTTAACAGTCCTGCATGTGAGATTTCTGGAGACTGCACAATTAAATAGAGAGCAGTGTTGGCTGGGAGAAGGACTCTACAAACACTTATAAGGATTCTTAAATAAAGCGAAGCAGCTGCATAATGAGCATTTATTAACGAGATTGTACACTCCTAAGATCATAATCATCAGTCCGTCGTTCAACTCAGCAACTGGATTGTTTCACTTGGCAACTTTTCTCCCACCCACCTCAAACATTTCTGCCACAGTATTACTCTGCCACAGTATCAGTATCACTCAACCTCCAGTCCTTTCCTCTCATCCACTCATGAAGAATAGAACTATCCCTCCTCACTCTCTTGGAAGGATCTGACTTTCCTCTTTTCCCAAACCAAACATTCTCCTGGTTCTTGGCTTCCAACCAAATAGTGACTCATTTTCTGTGTTGACTAGGTTGGTTGGTATCCAATTGTTTATCAAATGCTAGGTTTAATGTTCCAGTGAAGAATGTTTTAGATGCAATTAGCATTTGAATCCATAGACTTAAACACGTAATGTATTCTCATCTAATCACTGGAAGACTAGGAGAGCAGAAGGAAGTTCCCAGATAACTATTTGCCAACAAATTCTCTTCGGAAGGAAAGACCGACTCCTGGGGAATTTTCCAGTCTACCAGTATCCCGTCTTTCAAATTTCAGACTTGTCAGCCCCTGGAATCATGTAAACTAATTCCTAAAATGAACCTTCCATAGAGGTGGGCCTAAAGACAGATAGTGCATAGATAGACTGATCTATAGATCGTAAATAAATCTGTAAACTGGTAGATAATCATGATAAAAATAGATGATAGATGGAGAGGGATAGATAGACATATAGGTAGATAGACTAGATAGATAGATAGATAGATAGATAGATAGATAGATAGATAGATAGATAGATGTAGATAGAAAGACAAATTTATCACTTGGTAGATTTGTCTGTTTCTCCAGAAAACTCTAATCACATCCATATCTACTTCCTTGGAAACATCACACTAAGACCTAACATTTTCACAAAATAGACTACAGCCTATTTTGGATATGAGTGCAGTGGCACATATATGTAATCCCAGCTGTTTGGGAGCCAAAAGCAGTAGGATTCCCAGTTGGTGCCAATCTGGGCACCCTATGGAGAACTTGCCTCAAAAACAAGAAAGCAAAATAAGCAACACCAATATTTACATAACACAGGGGCTGCTGGTGGTTGAAAGTTGTTGCCACCTAGAGTGAGAAACAGTTAAGTACCACAGATACACTGTGGTACTTAATTCCAGTAATTACTTCCAATAATTTCCATCCACCT
Organism: Megascapheus bottae; assembly: GCF_031878675.1. Lineage (NCBI taxonomy): Eukaryota > Metazoa > Chordata > Mammalia > Rodentia > Geomyidae > Megascapheus > Megascapheus bottae. The sequence goes on from NC_143516.1 coordinate 24,140,521, forward strand.
CTTCCTCGTTCTCTCTTTACTTCTTCTCTTTTGGCAGCACTAAGGTTTGAATTCTGATACCACTTGACCCAAGCTCCCCCATCCTGTTTTGCCTTAGTTGTGATTTGGGTAAGAGCTTATATTTTTTTGCCCCAGGCTGTCTCCTCAGACCACGATCCTCCCATCTCTGCTTCCTGTGTATCTTGGATGACAGTCCTGTGTAGCCTGTTTTGTTGTGACGGTATATCAGAAACTTTCTTCTCAGGTTTACCTCAAGTCTCCTTCCTCTTGCTCTCTACATCTGAGCAGTTAGGATGACAGGTGTGAGCCAAGCACTCACATCCTCTACTGACTTCCTTCCCTTGTATGTTTAATAGCTTCTTGAATTTTAAAGCAGGCCAATGTTACCAGGTTAATATATAAGGCCATATAGTGTGATGCTAAATGAAAGGACCTCCAGGATATAGAAACAAAAGCCATATAATGAGTGATTGTTGTCCTTAATGTACTATGTTATCTCTCATCTCTTTTGCTGTCCCTTGGTTATCTCATGTTGTTACAGTATTTCACCTTGTTATCTGCTATATTGGATATATGCGTATTTGGTTATTTGGAATCAGATAGGGAAGGGGGGAAAACAAGATGAGGGTTGAGGGAAAGAGGGAAATGGGGACCAAGACATGAGAAAAGGTATCAATGAATGTGAAGCAATGCACCCTCTATCTGGTGAATATAATGTAACCCTTCTATTAAGTACAATAAAGAATATATGAATAAAGTAAAATGGACAGAATATGGATTTCTACATCCTTCTGAAATTATCTTTCTGTGCTTCCCATTCCTGTATTTGTTGAATGAATAAAGGAATAAATAAATGGAGTTTGCTAGATGAAAGACTACTAGGAAATATGTATGAACTATCAAGGACACTAAAAATTACTCTTTTTTAGAAAAAGAACTACAGGGCTGGGAGTTTGGCCTAGTGGTAGAGTGCTTCCCTAGCATGCATGAAGACCCGAGTTCTATTCCTCAGTACCACATACATAGAAAAGCTGGAAGTGGTGCTGTGGCTCAAGTAGCAGAGGGCTACCCTCGAAAAAAAGTCCAAGAACAGTGCTCAGGTCCTGAGTTCAAGCCCTAGGACTGGCAAAAAAATAAACAAATAAATAAAAGAACTAAAAAAGGATTGAGAATCAAGACTAGCCAGGGTAACAGACTTAACAAGATTTACCTCAAAGAACGAACTGGCAGGTAGTTTACATGCATAATCTCTTCTAGTGGAAGTTCAATGTAGGAGAATAGCAGTGTCTAGAGCAGAAACTGTATCTGAAAATAGCTAAAGCAAAGATAGATGGAGGGATTTTTGGCCCAGGTGATAAGAGTGCTTGCCTAGCCAGTGTGAGGTTCTAGGTTTGACTTACAAGACTTCAAGAAAATAAAAATACAAAAAGGGGGCCAGGCGTTTGGCCTAGTGGTAGAGTGCTTACCAGCATGCACGAGACCCAGGTTCCATTCCTTCATACCATATACATAGAAAAAAGCCAGAAGTGGTGCTGTGGCTCAAGTAGTAGAGCTCTAGCCTTGAGAGAGCCCAAGTATAGTGTTCAGGCCCTGAGTTCAAGCCCTAGGACTGACAGAATATACAAAAGGAATCCATTGGTATAAAGAAACTACATTAAACACTATCTGAGAGTGAAAGGGAAAGGAAAGAAGAGAACATCTATGAACAGAGACTGTTGTAAAGATTTCTCAGAGGAGATAAAGTTTAAAGATGAATAAATAAGAAATAACCTTAAGGAGAAAAAAAAAGAATGATTAAGGATGGAAGTGTGAAGTGAGGCATCCAAAGATAATTCTGGAAGTTGACAAATTGTTGAGGAGAAAGAAGTCACTGTGCCTTCCTGAAAGTCTGCCATCTTCCTACACTACCTCCCAGCTACGTTTATCGGTCTCCTAGGCAACCATTGCTCTGCCCTCCTGTCCTTCCTGTGCTCATTCATCAGACGGAAGAGTTTGGGTGGCAGATGCACAGAGGGACTTGTGGTCGTTAGAGCTCAGCCTTAAGAATTAAACGACCCAGAATCAACCTTATTACTTACTGTCTGCCCTTGGTCAATTAAAACTCCATGAATGATTATGTAGAAAGTATAGTCAGTATCTTCCTTACTGATTTGTTGTAAGGTTCAAATGAATTCAAATCTGTTACATTGACATGTGCAGGCAACCAAGGTACCCAATAATTTTTAATATGATGTCAAACTGAATCTCGCTGACATTACTATCTCATATCCATGATCAAACACCTACAAGGACCTACCATTACTTATAGCTTTAAATGTACGTATCTCTCCTAAACTATGAGCTTTAAAGTGAGGACTTTGCCTGTTCACTGTTTTATGCTGTATTAAAACAATGCCAGTGAGCAGGGGTTTGTTGTTGTTTGTTGTTGTTGTCAGTCATGGGGCCTGAACTCTGGGCCTGGAGCTGTTCAACTCAAGGCTACCACCCTACCCCCGTGCCACAGCCCTACTTCTGGTTTTCTAGTGATTAATTGGAGATAAAAGTCTCACATTCTTTAGTGCCTGGGCTGGCTTTGAACCTTGATCCTCAGATCTCAGTCTTCTGAGTAGCTAGGATTACAGGCGTGAGCCATCAAGCCAGGCTTCGGTGAGAGTTTAATACAAGTCTTCAATACAACCTTTCTCATCTAGAAAACAGATGGACTTGTTAAAGTGTCATTAGGACAGAGAAGGATGCTTTTTTTCTTCAAATGATTGAAAATATACCTAGCAATGGCTTTATATTATGTAACAAACTGTAGAAGGAGTGAGTTTGCAGCCATATTAGTCATGTGATTCAATAATACCAAGTTTTCTCCTTACAACATATCATCTTCCACTTGGTGCCTTTTCAGTTTCAAGCTTGTTCCCTCATCATCCCAAAATGACGGTTGTAGCTTTGGACATTCTGTGGCCTCCCAAGACTCCATTCAAAGCAAGAAGCACCAAAGACAGAAAAGTCAGGGCTCTTCCCTCCCTCCCTCTGTCTCTCCTCCATCTCCATTTAAAATGCTTTTATCTTGCCCTGTTTTCTTTAAGATTTCCCAAGGTATCTTTCTTCAGTTATATTTTCTAATTATTTAGATACTGTACAATTTATATTATTTAAGTGATTTTGCTGAAGTGATTTAATAATATACATGCATTTTAGTAAGAATCAAAATTATTCAATAATTCTAACCTTCTTGTTAAACATATATTACTTGTTCTTGTTCAGTGCTACAGATGTTTATCATATCTGTTTTAAATGCATAAGAATTACTGTTACTGTTCTAGGTAGGATATTATTTTTCTGGACTGCCATCCATGTTTCATAGTTTCTTTGTTCACTGTCACAACTGAAGAACTGAGTCTTCCCTTATCCCCCAGGGTCAAACAAAGCACCAGATGCACCCTCACATGCTTGTCTGCAGGCAGATCATTCTGATTTGGTCCTCAGAGGATAGTAGCTCCCACACCCCAGGTGGAGACCCACCCTACTGTGGTTCAGGCCAAGGACATCACCCTGGGCGACCAAGAGACCGCTAATCTTTTAATGTTTGCTTCCTTGTTAAGTCCTATATAAGCCTACTACCAAATCCAGTCCCTAGGACAGCCTCCAGTCCTGCCAGAAGGTCTGTGTCCCTCGCTCCTCCTCAATAACAGTTCTTGCCTGTTGACAACCAAGTTTGCCTATTCCTTTTCCATTCTCCTCCATTTTCCTTACAACTCAAAGTCTCTTCTTCCTGGCTATTCCCTGGCTCTCAGGCTTGGATTTCCTCTCCAGGGGGCCAGTATGGAAAAGAGGTACAGGAAGGTAAGGCCATTGCTCTAACCCACATATATGATTGTCCAAAGCCATAAAGGGTCCTGAGGGGTGGATGATGCCAGAGCAGGATAAAGTACTGAGGCTGAAACTTGGTTCCGGAATAACAGATACCCAAGCCATACAAAGCAAAGAAAAAACCAAGTGGAAAGTTGGCAGAGAAGTTCCAAAGACCCAGAAGACCCATTCATGACCACATTTGTCTAGTGTTCAAGTCTAGTTATTGATGCAAACATATCTATTCTGAGAGGAAGCAGAACTACCTAAATAGATGAGAAAATGGGGTGAGGGTGGAGAATTGGTCTGTCCTTTATGGTGTGCTGTAGCCAGAAATGGCAAACATTGATATCTATTCTCACTTATGCAGACATGGCAACTGTTTCTTGGTATTTTTATTTATTAATTGACCTAATTGTTCTTATAGAGGCTATGTACCGAGGAATTACAATTACACGAGCCAGGTGATGAGTAGTTCATTCACGTCCGCGCAGTGTCTTCTGCTTCCTCATTTTCTCCCAGTCGCTGGGATCTCATCTATTGGGTCCATTAAAAATGACTGGAAATCCATTCTGAAATACAATCAACAATAAAGAAGATACACATACATAGTGTAGTATAAATAATGTATCCCTGAGCTTTGGCGTGATAGAAATAATTCTGTAATGGCGCCACAGCTGTGTCTGCACCGCTCTATCTATCGCGTGAGGCAACACTAGCATTCCTTCCAAGAAGCAATCTGGGCTGTGATGACTCCCCACCTTCTTTGTAGAGGAATCTGGCAAACTGCTAGCTGCCCAGCAGGTGTTTATCAGTCTATTCTTATTCCAGAGGGAGGTGGGGGAAACCCAAATTTAAAATAAAACCTACTTCCTAGAGAATAATGAGCCGTACCGGGTGATGCTCCAGAAAGGGACTGCTGCTCTCGAGTTTTCCTGTCCTTCTGGGGTATGCCAGCTGTGCCCTTCTTCTCTTGGCAACAGTGTTGCTCTGACTCTGATCAAATACCTAGAGTGGAACATGCCCCATGGCTCTAAAATTTAAATAATCAGAAAAATAACTTAATGCTGCAAGTTATTAGGTCAGTATTAAGTTGCTAAATAAATAAGACTTTTCTCTTTTTCTTTTTTCCCCCACCAGTTAGAACTCTGGTGACTCCTACTGGACTCAATTATACCACATTTTTAAAATGTAAGTAGTTATTTGACATATTTATTGCCCATATTGCAATTATCAAATCGATGTACTTAGTGTCTGTTGAGATAAATGATTACTGAATTTTAATACAAAAATAAATCAAGCCAGCAGGAGGAAAGATAGCCTCTCTACCTATTTTCTGAAAGAGATTTGCAAACTGTAATATCACGTTCTGGATAACAGCATTACATGGCACTGTATTTAAGTGCCAAACAGGAGGGAGGACAATTGCCAGGTAGGTACAGAATCCAACTGGGGAGGCAATAAATTTGAAATGCAGGAACAAAAATTCATGTGAAAATTTTAGTAGGTGATTGAGAAGTTGGAAATGAATTCAGATGAGAAGTTGTGGTCAAAGGCTATGCTTGAAGCTGTCCAGGGACGGGTGATATTTTCAAGGTTTGGAGGAGCAAGTGAGTGCAGCACACAGAGCAGTATTTGAACACAGAGGAGGGCTGAGAAGGAACATCTAGAAAGCCCTTCTGGAGGGAACTGGCACAATGGCAAAATGAGGTTTGGGAAGGAAAAGAGAAAAGAGGTATGTGATTTCATGTCATCATCAAGACAAAAGAAAGACCTGTAATTCAACATATGTGCCCTGTGGAATAAAGCATTCTAGGAAATCTGGGAAACTACCAGTGACACTGAGGAAGAAGATAAAGGTCTGAGCTGTTGAAGGGAAGATTTTTATTTTTTAAAGAAAAGCACCTGGTGGTTGACAAGTGTGGGAAGAAAAGGCCTTTTGCAGGAATAATTGAAAAATTTGGAGAAATGCAGAATACATTTGTAATTTTTGAGGCTGACACTAATAAGGCTCTCATCAAAAGAAAAAGACTAGAAATGTATACAAAGCTCCTTTCATAACTAGCATCCAAAAATGGAACAAATGTTGAAAATAGCAAAGGCATAAGCTTAAACCAGCAATTTCTGATTGTTTTAGATGTGGAATTTAGAGACAAAGAAAGCTGAGAAACAATAAGAAACACCAGATGACATATTTTGACAACACCAGACTTTCAATCATCTAGGGTGGCTCAGAACCAGGATGAAAACATGTGGACAGTTATCTGCGCAGCTCATGAGGAGTTTAAAGAACTTGGAGAGAAATGATGACAAGCTCCTTGATGCTACTCAAAAGTGAACTGAGAAAGGAAGTGGCCAAAAAATTATGATGAAAATTGTAATTTCTGTGTTTTATTTCAAATTGAGAAGATGAGAAATCATTTCAGACTTTTATTTGCTGAAATATGTGCAGCACTTAGGGAAAAATTCAACAAATGTTGAATGAGATAGCAAGTGTTAGAGAGTCTCTATGGCTCATAATATTCCAATGAAGTTGAACCTCAGTAATATGATGAAATGATAACATTAGCCATGATATGATATAATGATGACATTGGCCAAGAGACATGTGAGACTTTAGGGATGCTAATTGAAATGATAACAACTTTGATTATTTGCTTAAATGTAGGGTCTCTCTCCCTATAAACTTCCAATTAAAACCCAAGCAGTTATATGAATAGCATTAATTCCTAAATTATATAGATCAAGCATTATAGCTTATTAGTTGCAAGTGAATTTTTCTCTCTAAGAAATGATTAACTTTCACCAATAAAGATGACTTCAATTACACAGATGATTGGATACTTCTGTTTTATGTTGGACTTTTCATATTACAGATGAATTTGTCCTTTATGCAAGGCTTGTGATATGTAAGATAAATGCATTAGGATATATACAGAAGTGTTTCAAAGTATGTCAGCAAAAGTAAGAAAAAAAGGAATAAAATATTCAGAATTGTTCAATTTAAATGATGTATAAATGAGAGATTTTTCCAGTTTTTGTATATCATTACACAGAAATAATTTAATGAAGAAATTCCAAGTATGTATGGCATCTGAGGATGTGTAAAAAAAAAGTCTATCTTTAAGTTTTCCTATGACTTCCATCCATTCTGATTCTTTGGGTCAACTAAGTGAGTGGGTTGCAACTAAAATTTAGGGTAATTCTGTAATCCAACTAAAGAAAAACAACAAATTTTAGTCTATACTTTCACAAAGCACAATAAAATTTAATTATATGTTGAAGATTTATTTAAATGGCCCAAAATATTGACATTTAGTCCCATGTGATTTATATAGCTCTGTTTCATAAAACTCATCACTAGCCAGGGCCAGGAGTTTGGCCTAGTGGTAAAGTGCTTGCCTAGCATGCACAAAGACCCAGGCTTGATTCCTGGGTACCACATACATAGAAAAAAAAACTGGAAGTGGTGCTGAGGCTCAAGTGGTAGAGCTCTAGCCTTGATAAAGTCCAAAGACAGTGCTCAGGCCTTGAGCTCAAGTCCAGGACTGGCAAAAACAAAACAAAAAAAAATTAATCTCCCAATAACTTTAGGGAATGAATTCCTGGATAGCTAGCTATTTTCATATTGTTTGCATGACTGAGAAGTATTAGATGTGTTAATGGGGAGTTTGCAATTTGGGACATGACAAATCTACAAATCTACAATTTAGATGTGAAATGATTTTTAATAACAAGTAGAAATATAAATGTTACTTTAAATATTAGTTTCCTGGTCTGCTTTCTCGTTTTAAGAGAATCTCAAGAAAGTAATTGTTTTTTTTTTAATCTATGTTCCCTTTTTTTTCTTTTTTTTCATATATTTTTACTGTAATTAATAGAAGGGTTACATGATATTTGCCAGATAGATGGTGCATTAATTCCCATACATTGATACCCTTTCACATGTCTTGGTCCCCATTTCCCTACCCCCCACCCCCACCAAATCTATTAAATGAAGACCAATAAGCATTTATTTATACACTGGTATTGGACATATGATATAGATGGCCTTTATAAACAAAGAAAAGATAGTTTATCTAGCAAATGGAGATGTGATGAGGGCTAACAATTTGAAAAGTAAATACAGTTTTTTTTCTACTGTCTCATAAAAACAAATTATAGGGCACCAAAACTTTAGACGTAACAGCATAAGAGATTCATTTGTCATTTTGGAAATGATAAAAACCATTTAAGACCAAATGTGAAACTCAATAAGCCATGAAGAAAAGCATGAATAAATTTGTTTGTATACAAATTTAAAATTCTGCTCAGTAGATGATAAACATAAAAAAACCACACAAAATTCCCAAAACTGTGAAATGGAATATTTTCAGCACATATGACAGACCAAAGGTTACTTTCTAGATGTGTGGGAAGCCCTTAAAAATAAAGTAATAGAAAGCAAAGAGCCCAGTAAAATGGGAAAAGGATGTAGACATTAAAATAATAAAAAGAAAACAAGGGAAATGTATAATTAATGGGCATAAAATGATATGGGAAGGCCAATTAAAGTTATCAATATCGAAGAGTTTGAGTACCCATCATTTTATAAGTATTATTATGTCATTGGAGAGGTTCAGACAGGAGAGGAAGTATTGTACAACATTAAGTGGCTACTTCTTGATTTGAGTAGGTAGGGTAGACCAGTATCTCATGATGGTTTTTAGGACTTCATTAGCCTGAGTCAGTCTTTTTTCTCTTTCTGGTTCCACTTGAACTGGACTTTCACCTTCCATAGACTTTAGATGAAGACATTAACAAGCAAGGATTAGCATCTTTAAGTAACATTAAACAAAGATGTGGCTATGCACAAATATTATCTGTGGATGGGTTAAGAATCAAATTGCCAGAATTCCCCTCCCAGAATGCCATATGGCTCTCATCTGATTTTGTCAATATATCAATCCTTACAGCTAGTATATTCATTTTAATAGCTATAAATGTATCATTCTCTGAATAACTTATTTAGCTATTCTTTTATTAATGAACATTAAGACACTGTGAGAATTTCCATTATTAACCTAAAAAGGAATCATGGGCATATTTCTTGAAGTATCTATACAATAAAGTGGGTAAAAATCCATACATGTAAACATTGGGAGTCAAAGTTTATGAAGAGTTAAGATATTGGCAGAGTCTGGTGCCAGTGTCCCACAAGAACTTCAAGTAAAATATCTCAGTAGCAGCACTCAAGCCCTAAGTACAAGCCACTGGCATTAAAAAGAAGAAGAAAAAAAGGAAAGAAGAGGGGAGAAGGAGGAGGCGGAAGGAAAGAGGGAAGAAGATGAAGAAATTTACCACCATTCATCTCTGGTTACACATGCAGAAGAAAGGAGAGAATAAAGTTAATAATAGAAATCATTCAAATTGAAACAGGAAACATGAGAGAAAAAAAGGTTTGTCTTTTGAAAAAAATATGGATAGAAGTGGCAAACTTCTTGCATCAAGACTGGTGAAAATAGGACATGAATTACCAATATGAGGACGGCAAGTGGGCACGTTACTGTATATCTGCAGCCATTGAGATGACAGGAAGGGAAACTGCAAATGATTTTATGTAAACCAGTGTAACAGCTTAGGAAAGTGGCCCAGGTCCTCAAAACTCACAAAACTACGAAAATATAGCTAAAATGAAATGGATAATCTACATAGTCCTATAACCATGAACCCTATCTAAAAGCTCTAAGAAAAATACCCTACCAAAGAACAAATAAATTTGTTATCCTTTTACAAGGATATCAAATCTAGAAGGGTACCCATTCACAGGTTGAGCTTATTTTTCACAAGACGCCAATGTCATTCGGTAGAGGAAGGAAAGCCTTTGAAACTAATAATGCACGAACAATGGAACATACTGATACATGCAGAAGAATAAACGTCAACATGCACTCCATTCCTCAAGAAATGAATAATTCAAAGAAGAGCACAGCTTATGTACAATATAAAACCATAATAATCTAACAAAGCAAAAGAACAAAATCCTCAGGACACTATGAGCTCAGCTATTGTAACCAAACACCTGAAATAAACTATTTAAAAGGAAAGCAAGGTATATATTGGCTCACAGTTCATTGACATTTGGCCCATTTATGCCTATGCCTGTACAGTATTTCATGCCTATGCCTGTACAGTATTTCATGATGGAAACATGTGACCAAGGGTACTTATTTACCTCATAATGCCAAGAAGCCAAGAGTGAGAGTGAGGGCCTACCCCTCAAGGGCATGCCTTCATTAAGACCTAACTTCCCCCAACCAACCCTTCCACCATTTTCCTTACAGTGCCATAAGTCAGCAACAAACCTTTAACATACGAACCTTTCCTTGGAGGACCTAGGACTAAGAATTCCAATGATGATAAAAACTAAGAAGAAAAATAAGCAGTGATGTGGAGTTCATAAAAATTTGAAACTTTGGCTCTGTGAAGTGCTTTATTTATGACATGATAATGGCCATCCTGCAGCATGGTAACTAGCTGCAAACCACATACCTGACAAAGATGAGTTATGGAGATGGTAGGAAACATCTGGTCTGTGGCCATAAAAGGCCCAGGAAATCAGGAGGTTTCACTTTGGCCAAAGCAACCACAGGTGGGACTTAAAATTCAAGAAATCTTATTTGAAATAGGAAAGAGAAGGGGGGAAAACAAGATGATTGGGAGGGGTGGAGGAGGGGAGTAGGGACAAAAACATGAGAGGGGTATCAATGTGTGAGAAGTAATGCAACTACTACCTGGCAAATGTAACTCTAACCCCTCTACACATTACCCCACTTAAAAAAAATTTAAAAAATAATTCAATAAATCTTTGAGCTTTTTTGTAAGCAATATTGAATAAATCTAAGCCCACAAATTATGTTATAAATATCCAAATGGCCTTTGGCAGAAAAAAATGGTCCCCTACTTCTGAACAGACTCTCAAAAATTCAACAATTAAAAAAGAACCGTGACTTTGAAAAATGGGCAAAAAGCAGGTATTTCAAACAAAGAGGATGTACTGAGGGAAGATAGGAAAAGTTCTACTTCTGGGGTGAAAGTTCAAAGGACACATACAATGATAACCTATCTTTATCTTCCTATCATCATGATGAACATTTTAAATGGTGACATCAAAAACGAGTGAGCATTTACAAGGAAATGGAGGGACATAGAACAAATGTTAAGTGAGGTAAGCCAAGCTGAGAGACAAAAGGCACATGTTTTCTCTCATATGCACAAGCTAGATCTAAAGTACACTAGGACATAATAAATTATATAAAACTCTAGGTAATCACACACAGTGAGACCAAAGGAGAATAATAGTCTTAGGACAGCAAAAAAAGGTGCAGTGCCTAAAACATATGATTATAGAAAACAATATTTATCAAAACATACTCCAGAAAATGGAAGCAAGAGGTTTATTTTTTCCCTTTTGCTGTTTTGTTTTCTTTTCCTTTTGTCCCGTTTGTTCATTTATCTGTCTTTGGGTATGTCTAAGGGCGACACAGACGTGAAGGGTGACCAAACGCAGCAGTGGTAGTCACTACACAAGATGACTTGTGGGGAAGAAAAAACTGGGAGAGAGCAGGAAAGGGGTGACATTATCTGAAAAGAAATGTACTCTTTACCCGACTTATGTAACTGTAACTCCTCTGTACATCACCTTCCTTTATAATAACAATACAATTTTTTAAGTTAATGAGGCTCAAGTGATAAAGTACCTGCCTAGCAATCAGGAGGCTGTGAGTTTAAATCCCAGTATTGCTGAAAAGTAATGTCTTAGGTGGAGTGGCTGAAGTGGTCACGTACTTACACCCTCATTCGTACTTGCTTTACTCAAAATGTTATGAAATACATGCAGTTCTTGAGGAGTTTTTAGTTTATTCATTTACCCACTCAGTGACTAGTTGATTGAGATAGGGTCTTGCTACACGTTCATGACTGGCTTTGAACACGGAGTTCTGCTTCCACTTTCCACGTCTTTGTGCTATAGTACTGCATCACTGGGCTTGCTCATGTTAAAACATTACATTTTACTGCAACTGCACACACAGAAACCTTCCTATGTTTTAAGTGTTCTGCATCATCTTAGTATCAATTTATGAATCAGAAAAGTAGCAATCACCTGAAATGCAGGTAGCAACTAGGTGATTCCCTTGAGTTAAGCCTGCGATAACTGCTGATTTGCCTTTATCATCATGTATATTAGTCTTGCTTCTTCTTGTACATATCATATAAACGCATTTGTTCAATTCATGTCTGTGATACTAGTCTACATGGTTGCTTGTTATCAATTGTGTTTATGCATGTTACTACATATTGTATTTTAGTCTTTGCTCTTATTTAGTCTTTCTTATTATTGTGAGTGTTCTACTGACTGAATTAATAACAATTTGCTCTTTCACTTTGCTATTAATGGTATGTCTTATGTATAAGGAATAAAACTATTTTGAGCACTCTGACATCTTTTGGTCTACCACATCTGGAATTAATCCAGTTACATATTAGCTTTCTTATGGCTTCTACAGTGTATCCTCTTAAAGTCTTTCACTTTGCACCTATGTCTTCTTGAATATTAAAGTTAGTTTCTCATAGAAGGCAGATGGTGATTTGTGCTTTCTATTTATTTTTTTGCCCTGTCTGATAATCTCTAGTGTTTCTATTGATGTGTCTAGTCTATGTACACTATATATTATGTGTAATTTAAGTCTGCTTTTGTTAATGGTTTTCCATTACTTGTTCCTTCAGATTTTATTTCTTGTTTCTTTTGAATAAATTAGATACCTAACTATAACTTGAGAGATGATCACAGCAAGTTAAATAGAAGCTCAAAGAACATTATAGAATCAATGAAACAGACTTGGTTCTTTGAAAGATCAACAAGATCATGAAGCTCTTATCCAGATTAGCTGCCAAAAAGCAATAAGAAAACTCAAAGCAATAGAATTAGAACAAAGAGATATAAAAATAAATAGCAATGAAAGTGAGCAAGCACCAAGATCTTGATATAAAAAAAACATAAAAAAGATTTTCTGAATTCAAAAAATAAGAGTAAAAGTTGCTAATTTAAAAGACAAACATTGTCTAGTTTGTTGGGTACATATATTTATATTAAATTGATCAATATATACATTTGAACTGTGGAAAATTTTTTCTGTGTATAGCTTCAAAAAAATGTAAAGTGACAATGGATTTGATGCTTTGTATGTATGATCCCAGCAGGATTAGAGACAGGAAGATTGTGTATCCAAAGTCGGCCTCAACTACATGACAAAACTCTGACTCAAAAATTCAGTAAGTAAGTGAATAAAAACTTAAAAATAGCCCAGGGTTCAATAGCCCCATGACTGACAAATTTTTTTAATAGAACCCCACAAAAATTCAGTGAATTCTGTGGTATTTATAGTAAATTGGATAAGACTGATAATCAGAGATTTTGATGCAACAAGAGAGAAGAGTTGCCATTGAAATAGAGGAAACAGTAGTTGAAAGGCTGGGAAATAGTAGTTTTTAATCTATTGTTTCTTAATCTTTCAGCAGTTAAATTGTTCTACTGGTTCAATTTTAACATAAATTAAGTGAATGACAACTAATAATATAAATACAATCTGTCCACTCTTCCTATTGAGCTTTAGATCAGGTCCCTGTAATCCTGGGACTTATACACATGAATTAATATGCTTGGAGTGTCAACAAAACACCACAGACTGAGTGGCTTTAAAAACAAAAACTAGCTGAGCGCTGGGTGGCTCCTGCTTGTAATCCTAGCTACTCCTCAGGAGGCTGAAATCTAAGGATTGCAGTTCAAAGCCAACTGGGATAGGAAAATCTGTGAAACTCTTATCTCCAAAGCCAGAGAACTGAAAGTAGAGCTGTGGCTCAAAGTGATAGAGTATATTAGTCTTTAACAACAACAAAAAAATCTCAGGGACAGCACTCAGGCCCTAAGTTGAGGCCCCCTGATTGACAAAAAAGAAAGAAAGAAAGTGAGAGAGAGAAAGAGAGAGAGAGAGAATGGGGGGAGGGAGGGAGGAAGGAAGGAAGGAGAGAAAGAAAAAAAGGAAAAAAAGAAAGAAAAAAAGAAAAAAAGAGAAAGAGGAGGAAGAAAGGAAGGAGAAAAGGAAGGGAGGAAGGAGAGAGAGAACAAAGGAAAGAAGATAGGAAGATAGGAAGGTAGGAAGATAGGAAGGAAGGAAGGAGCAAAGGAAGGAAGGAAAACAAGAGAAATTCATTTCTTTTCTGTTATATTTGGAAAGTGCCCCTGAGAGGAGCTTTCTGGCTTGAAATGGTACTTTTCTCTGTGTATCTTTACTGTGTCCTTAGGTGATAGAGAATGGGAAGATCTTTCTGTTCTTTTAAAGCTACTGTACCATCAGGTTAGTGTCACTCACTGTAAAGTTAAATGTTATCTTTTAAAAATCCTAGCTCCAGTTAGAGTCATGCTGTGGACATAATCCATGAGAAGGACTATTTATTTGCAGAGCCATTATTTCCAACTAATTGCTGGAGAGTGATTTTTGCGTACTTGCAAAGTACCTTCCTCTTATCCTATTGCATAAGCTGAGATAAATATTTTGCATTGGTAAAGAATTGAGCTCATTCATTTAATGACATCTGGATTGGCTGGAACATCTGGGTTTGCTGTTTAAAATAATTTGAAAGCAGAAAATGTTTTGTTTTCACTTCAGTCCTGTTTCATTTATTTCACTGGGGAAAGAGCTTAGGCAACAGCATCTGTTTCTATGAAGAGCCCAGACACAAAATTCTATTGTAAACAGACATGTCAGGGATAAAGACTTTTCTAGCTTGACAGTGGAACGACATGCAGCAGTATAAACTAGAGATCTGTGAGCAAGAAAATTTGTTTCCAAGAAGAGATTCTACAAAGAATAATAATGGCTCAGAATTTAAAACAAAGCAAGCTAAAAAAAAGAGAGAACATTTTTCATTTCTACCTAACAGCAAACAGTCAAGACCCTGCAGTCATCAAGTGGAAACTCTCTGGCATACAATTATGAATGGTTGTCTTCAATTCCAACATATAAAGCAAATAAATTACTTAGAAAGCGAATTCCTCCTTGTTATAATAGTGTAACATTTAGCTACAGAAGAGAAAGCTAGGAGTATCCTGTTCCTCCATGGTGCTGAAACACTAGAAACCTGGAGTTTTAAGTTAACCAATTCATTAACACCAGAGGTCTAAACTTTCCTGACATTATGAAGTGCCATCCACAGCTCAGCTGCTTGGTTTTTGTTGTTGTTGTTGTTGTTATTGTTTGTTTGTTTTTGTAGTTGAACATTTGGCTGAGAAAAGAGTAGTGCTTCCTAATCTCATCATTTCCTTAAAAAAGGAAGAAAATCTTTCAGGACACTTCCTGGTAGACTCTCTTCTGTCCCGTTGACTAGAGGTAAGTCACATGGCCACAGAGAGTGGGTGGAGATGTGCTTGACCTTGTCAGTTATCCTAATAAGAGAAGCACTTGCTATCAAGGACCAGAGTAGAGAACTGAAAGCAAGTGGCAGATGTGCAGTCGTGATGATTGCTGTGCAGTCACTGTGAAATTGAGTCAGAGGACGTAGAGCTAGCCTAGATGAAGTACTCACAGAATGAGTGGAACCCTGCTCCCCATCACACATCAGGGATGTGAATGGAGCCTAGTCATCCTGCTCCTTACTCTACTTATCTCTAAAAAGTATAAACACCCAGCGTTTGTGACTCGCCTGTAATCCTAGCTACTCTGGAGACTGCAGTCAGCACACGTGCATCACACACACACACATACACACACACACACATGCACACACAAATAATAGTTCTTGTTAAATTGCTATAAAACAAAGGGAATACAAGACTTTATAATACCTGATAGATAGAACACATTCAATAATTAATCGCTATTATTATATTTAATGCTCCATTTGAACACAGTGATGAGATTAGACCTTCAATGTTTTCTTCTTCAGAGCGGGTTCATTGCTACATTCTTTTGTGTCTTCATTGTCAGGGTTGATGATTTTTGCACATTGATATCAATTTTAAAAAATCAAATTATTCCAGCTTTTTGTATTTGCGATTGTTAGAGGGGAAAATAGGAGACGGTAGGTAGGTGAATGAAAAGGAATAGGAGACAAATACAGCTGGAATACTACTGTGCATGTATGAGGAGGGAAGTGGGAAATGGGAATGGGTCTCGGGAGAGAATCCAATGGCAAGCTCTGGATGCAAGATGAACTCATTAAATCATAACACCTTGTACAACCTTCTCAATTCAGGAAAATAATTGAAATACTAAATTGTTTTAATGTAGATAAATATTTTAAATAAGGTAAACATATATGCCAAAATCACATTAAGATATTAGAGTTAATAACTCAAAACCTCATGGTCAAAAGAGGTGCAATATACATTTAATAAATCCAGATAAATGAAGAAAGTCCAGCAAAGAAAAGTAGCTACCTGTGGTTAGTAATTTGATGTAGCAATTCAAGCAGAATCATGACTTCACTTGAAGTAGGAAATGTCATTCGTTTAATGCTAAGGCACATGTGGTGACATAAATTTTAAAAATTATATTTTTAGATGTCTACAAGAAAAGACGTAATCCCAAGTGTTGGCAAAAAACTGTATCAACTGCTGCCGGGGATGTATAATACTGCAGTTGCTTTAGAAAACTGGTTATTTCCTCAATAGTTAAACATAAACTTATCATAGTATCATTTTTATTATATTATAATATTGCTATTATCATACCATCAGTCCATGCCTAAGTACATACTCCAAAGAAGAAAAAATGTCTATTAAAATGTCTATGTAATTGTATATATGTTATTTGTTTATTTGAAATAGGATAGGGAAGGGGAAAAACAAGATGAGAGGAGGGGTTGCAGGGAGGGAAATAGGGACAAAAACATGAGAAGGGGTATCAATGTTTGTGAAGTAATACACCTTCTATCTGGCAAATATAATGTAACCCTTGTATTAATTACAATAAAAAATTTAAAAAGTTTAAAAGTCTATATAAAAACTTGTACATAAATGGGTACAACAGCATTATTCACTATGGACCCAAATGTAGAACCAACCAAAATACCTATCAAATATCTATCAAGATATATAAAACACACACATGTATATAAATGTAGTATGCTAATGCTGTGGGTTATCATTTGGCCATAGAAGGAAATAAAATACTGATTTGTGCTATAATGTGAGTGACTCTTGAACACATTATGAGAAAGAGGCCAGACATAAAAGACCATATATTTTATTCCATGTATATGAAATGTCCACGACTGGTAAATTTCAAGGAAGAAGATGGGAGAAAGTTCAGGAATACTGGAGAGAGACTTAATGGTGTGACTTAACACATATGCAATTTCTTTTAGAGATAATATAAATGTTCTAAATTTAAGTTGTGGTGGTGTTTGCACAACTCTGAGTGCACTTATATACTGGTAAATTTAATGTTATATGAAAATCATCTCAGCAAAGATTAAGAGGGGGGATTTTATTTGGGGGCATAACTCTTCATGCCCTTTCTTTGTAGTTCTTCTGCATTCTACCTAGAGAAAAGGTATTTGATAGGCCCTCTGTTGATAGCTTGGAAGTGTTTCCTTGAAAGCTTTGGAAAATATGAGTCAGTATTGCCATATTGCCATGTTGACAAGCTTGCAACAACCTTTGAGAAAGTCTCTAACGTATTTCATCAGTGCTTTTTATTTTATTTTATTTTTTGGCTTCTATTCTTTATAAAAGAGATTTCACTGTCTTGGTAGTTCCAATCTACCCCCACATTCGTAGGCTCAGCTCACATTATAATGGAGTTTGTGAGCTTAGGTGTATCTTTGGTGCTTCTATTACTTCATTCCTGTGTTAGTCAGTTTTCCATTGCTGCTACAGAATGCTGGAGGTAGAGAACAGAAAAGAAGGAAACATTTTTTTCATCTTATTGTTTCAGAGGTCTCTGTCAACGGTCACCTGGCCTTGATGCTTTGGGGCTGGAGGCCTGAAGAACAAAACAATGGTGGGGGCCATCTTGGAAGAAACTTGCCCACCTCATGCAATGGGGTAGCAAGAAGCAAGAACTAGGTCTTAGTATCTCTATTAAAGGCATGCCCCCAATCACCTAACTTCCTTCTGCTAAGTCCTAGTTCCTAGTTCCAATCTTTCCACAGGCTGGTGACAAGCCTTTGACATACAGGCCTTTGAGAGATAGTTCAAGATCCACACTGCAGCACCATATTGACCAGAGTTAGGTGTCATAAATGAGAAGCCTAACGTTAGACTACTGCCATAGAGTTCTAGCTGACTTCCTCTGAATAGCCTTCAGCTTATATCAAAATTCTAGTCAGAAGTGTGTATACTTCTTTACTAAAGGGATTTCCCTGAGACTGGCTCAACTGTTCACTTCAGATCAATGATTCTCTATGTCCACAAATCTATTTTCACTATACTGATCTAGTCTTAAAACTTTTAGAAACTAGTACACTGTCAAATATCTTTCAAGCTTGTCATATTCCTACATGGAGTTAGTAGAGTTAGTTAAACTCTTTCCCTGGTTTTTTTTTTTGCCTTTTGTTTCTTTAAATGTATATAATAGGATTGAAATGTACACCTTGGACTACAGGTGTGTCTACTGATAAATGAATGAAGCTGACTCACTAGAGATACAACTTGAATCTCCGAAGTTCAGCTTGTGTTCAGGATGTTCATAGCTGCAAAATAAAAAAAGTTAACAGAAAACTGCTCATATTAGAGATTAAAGATTATAGCTATGCTAGAGTTATTAGAGTCGTGAGGACAAAGAAAGGCTAAATTCAGGACTTTGTGTCCAATGGCTGTAGCTTGTGGTTCACATTTTTCTTTCCTTTCTTAGTAAGGATTGGTTGCTAGAAGGGCTCAGGCTGATTGGCTATGGGTTAGGACATTGGTCTTTAGCATAGATATTACTGCAAACTGTCCAGAAAAGGAAGAGAGATTCTGCAAGGGTATGCTTCTGAGCAATTAGCTTACAAACAAGTTTATTTGTCTTTCTTTTCAGAAGTCCCCAGCAGTCATGCCCTGACTTACAACCTGGTATTGAGCTTCAGAGACCATCCTCTGTGGGCCATGCATAGATGATATCTCTTTGAAGGCTGGTTTTAAGGTTTTGCATTTAATAGCCTTTTAATATTAATTTTAAATCTCTTGAAAATCCAGAAAGAAAAAGAGTCATTATTAAATTTCTTGGCAGCATCTTAGCCAGGCTATTTACAAATGGAGCTGCAATCATTCCTCAAAACCCTTCCCTCTCTTCCCTTCCTGCCCTCAAAGAGTCTGACTTACTGCTGTAGCATCTTTCAGCCGATTGTGTCTGCAACAATCTCCTTATGCCAGATATTGCCAGGCTTGAGATATTTCCTTCACCTTTCTCTTTATGCTACGGTCTCTTTGGGAATGTAGCTGACAGGCAGGTTTAAGATGGAACAGACAGGTATAATGGGGAGAGGAGAATCCCCTGGGTAACACTAGGCAGTATCCTTCCTTTCTGTTCTCGACGCTGAATATTTCTCCTTGTTCACAAGCAAGATTCTTAACTCCTCTAAAGTGATCTTGTTTCTACACATTTTGAAATACTCAGGAGTGTTGGTGAGATAAGAGAGAAAGAGAGGTTGAGGTGGAAAACTGGAGAGAATAATGCTCTCCACAGCTGGGCTTTGATCTAGGGCTTTGAGTAGTCACTTACGGGAACCACTGGCTGCAGTTGGTGTTTTAAAGTATGTTTAACACTGTACGTGAATTTTAGCTGATAAAGGCAAAGGAATGAGCAAAGATAATTTTCAGATTGATTACTTCAGGAAAAATGATTCACAGTGGTTTCCGAACAAGATAATCAAAAATATGACATAGCTACTGTCAAAGAGAAAGTAAATACATGATTCCTAACATCAGCAAAGTTCATATGTTGCCCCCCAAATTGAATATCTCTATGAAGGTAATCTAAATGCTGTGGGGGTACATTTTGCACTAAATGGATTATAAATACCTTGGAAACAATAGATGTCACAAGGGATAAATAGAACATATAAGCAGAAATATTCATACGCTAGTGATGGACAACTGTAACACACCTCACTCGGATTATTAGAATGGAGGCAATGGTCAAAAGTGGAACCTAGAAGTGCTAAGTTTAAATAGAATTGGCACTTGCCAAGGATACCTTGCTATTAAAGGTTTTGCCCCCGGGTAGTGGTGCTGAGAGGTGATGGAAATGTTTGGGGGTGGAGCCTAGGGAACAGTTCTTTCTGAGGTCAGCAGGAAGGTCTAGTAGGACTCATTGGTAATACTTCCAGAGGGATTGTTCTAAATTCTAGGCTTGCTCTACCTGGACTTGTCTGTGTGTGCTGTCATTGTTTGCTCATGCATATGTAACGACCATCCCAGTTTGTCATGTTGTGACAGCAGAAAACTGTACCAATGCCAAGTAACTTGAACCTCCAAAACTATGAGACAGGGTAATTATCTGACTTCGTTGTTGTGTTGTTTATTTCTTACTAGTTTCAAAATCATGGTTGTCCACTGAGTATCTCCCAATATCCTCTACCCCCAGGTCAGATTTTGTATTCTGAATTCATAGTTCCAAATAAAATTATGGTATATCAACATCATAGGAATTAATACAAAATCCTCCCATCTTTGTACACTAGACGCATGTTCCAATTGATTTTTGAATGCCTTTGACAAGACAACAATTTGTAATAACTTTTTCATTGTCTGATAGTATTCACTATCTCAGGGTCATTTTACTCATATTTTGCTCTTAGACAAATCATTCTCAAAGAAAATTAGTTCCATTGTAATTAGTATTTAGAAATATTTAGAAATATTAATCTGGGTCCTAGAAGTTCTCAGGGATTTTAGAACTTTCAGTAATTAAAATAATATATGTATTTAAAGTAAACTGTAGATTCATAATGACTTTCCATTAAAACTTGCAAGTGGAGAAACTTAACTTTTCAACCTCACATTTTTTTCTAATCTTTTAGCAACTGAAATCTTACTTGATTATATCAGGGTAATTACCCACTTAGTGAACAATAGTCTCAAAACATTCTGACACTACCACCAAAGTCATAATTACTAGAAACAAGTTGTTTTCTCTCTCCACCCTCTGTCTTCCTCTGTCTCCTTTCCCTGTTTCTCCCCCCCCCCCTCTCTCTCTCTCTCCTTTTCCCTCTCCCATCTTCCTCTCTTCTCTCCTCTTTTTCTTTGGAAAAACTCAACTTCCATGCGTTTTTACCACCAACTTGATATACCATTATTGTTTCTTGTCTCCTTTCCCAGTCAGTTTTAGAAATAGCTTTTAAAAAATAAAAGCATTATAATTATGTAAGAATTCCATGTGCTTGTTTCATGATTTTTAACGTATTTTCTGGTGATTTAGACTTGATCTTGGTTCTATGAATTTCTGAATGTCTTTTTACTAAAATCTGTTTGCTGCTGGCTCTGCTAAAATTGGCTTCTGGTTCTTGTCACTAAAATCTTGGGGGACATGGCTAGAAGATGGGCAGGTCTCCTTTTACATATCCATCTGAATTTCCCTGATACTAGATCTGCTAAACAAAATCTCAACAATAAGTGTATTACTGAAGCTTCTAGAGCAGCTGTGTTGTCTTTCTCCTTTGTTCTACTTTCATATAGGTAAAGGAAACCAAATAAATGATTTACCTAAAAATAGAGAAATGTTTTGGGACAACATTTCAACATTTGATCACTAGATACAAAAGAAGCTGGAATGAGTAATAAGTATTGTTTTGTGGGTACTTGTACAATTTCTGTCTTTCCCAGAATGTACAGCTTAGCACATATTCTGTAAGGCTTATTACACACCCTGAGGCCTATTTACAGTTTTAGTCCAAAGGATAGTGGTAAAGCTTTTCACTCCAAGCCTTATGGGTAAGACATTATGACCCTCAAAGTGCTGAGAGAGAGTATTCTTGAGAAGAGGTTACCTTATTAGGCGGCCTTTTCCCTGAAAGGTGGCAGTGACTTTGGATCAAAATGAAATATCAATTCCTCTCTTCAAGTCCAGTATTAAGTCTGAAGTGAGAATGTTATCACAGAGAAGTTGTGAGATAATATAGTTTCTTTTCTTCCTACTTACTAGCAATACATGATATCCTGGAATTAAAGAAAAAAGGGGGTAGGGAATCTGAACACTGTGCATTTGATCTTGTGATATGACATAGAAATTGCCCAGCAAAATGGCTTTGCTTTCTTCTCCTTCATGAGGGCAAATTTGTAATTATTTGCAATCATGATATATTTTTGACGTTAGCTGTAAAACCATCTTATAATCACCATTCAAGTTGATCTAGCCCTTTCCACACAACCTTCATTCTTATAGTAGCAGGGACTTAGTGTGGATTTCCCAATACTCTATTTCCTATTTTTTTTCTAGAAACAGTGATAAGTAAACATTAAAATATTTTAAATTCCAAGAAATTTGAGCTGTGCTGTTGAGAGTTCACCCTGCATAGAAATAGACATGACGATTCTGCTATTCTCTCACAACATTCCAGTCACAGCACCTATTTCCTGGTAAAGTCTAGAACATGTCTTTGGAGTGAAAATTAGCTAACATTTACCAAGATCTTCTTACATACCTAGCATCCTTCTAGCGCTTGCTTCTCTGTGGTACTGTAGCACCATCTCAGCCACTGCAATGACCCTACAAAATCAGTGAAGTATTTGCTATTTAAGGGGAGAAAAAGTGAACATAGAAGTAGTTAGTACTTGATATTGTATAGCTAGTAAATGAAAGAGCTAGGAATTATACCAAGGAAATGTAGCTGTTGTACCCATTCTTACATAGAACAATTGGTTCCTTGCTGGAAGAAAACATGGCCTGAGTAAGTATCTATCATTTATATCCTTTTGTGACACATAATATGAGGTTAGTGAGGCTGTAAATTACCTTCTGAATAGAAGTTTTAATCATCTTTGTCAAAGGCATGAAATAGCGTCCTCTAAATCAAGTCATCCCATAAAACTAAATTATATAGTGCAATTAGAATGTACTTTCAACAAAGTACTAGAAACAAAGTTAATGGTCTTATTTATATAGGAAAGGAACCATTATTTAATATCTACCTCCTATTTTATATTTGCAAGCTGATTAAAATTTTTTTATATAATGAGAAGTTAATGGTTATCTATACTTTTTTATCAAACATAAACAAGAAATCCATAATCAAGTTTCAGACACCTTTACTCCTGAGACTACACAAGAACAAAATGACATGCAAGTAGTCATAGATGAATTTCAATTTTTATTATATAATAAATGACAGATTTGTCATGTGTGGTGTACAGTGTGACATTGTGTGTATATTTGTAACACATACTAGACATCTTCTATTAGCCAACTAATGGGGAGTTACTAAGATTCTTTGAACCTGTGGTTTCTGAATTCAAAAGGTAACTATCACTCCACATTTCCTATAACTGAAAGAGTCTACATTTAGTAAGGTCACAGTTTAAATCCTTGCTCCTGTTGATGTGTTGAATTATATTAATTGATTTGCATATGTTGAACCAGCTTTGCCTCCCTGTGATGAATCCTGTCTGATCATAGTGTATAATTTTTTTGATGAGTTGTTGTAGACGGTTGGCCAGTATTTTGTTGAGAAGTTTTGCATCGATGTTCATCAAAGAAATAGGTCTATAGTTCTCTTTCTTTGATGAATCTCTGTCTGGTTTGGGGATGAGGGTTATACTGGCTTCATAGAATGAGTTTGGTAAAGAACCTTCATTTTCAATTTCGTTGAAGAGCTTGAGGAGTATTGGTGTGAGCTCTGCTTTGAAGACCTTATAGAATTTAGCTGTGAATCCATCTGGCCCTGGGCTTTATTTATTTATTTTTTTTAGATTTCTTTTTTTTATTGTAATTAATAAAAGGGTTACATGATATTTGCCAGGTAGAAGATGCATTAATTCATATATATTGATACCCTTTCACATGTCTTGGTCCCCATTACCCGCACCTCCACCGCCCCCCCCCATATTGGTTTTCCCCCCTTATTAAATACTTGTCTGTTAAACATGACATTGGAAATTTGATGTAAAAATCAATGTCAACAAATGCTTTAATAAAAATTTTGATGTTAAAAAAATGAGACCTAAGCCAGGCACAGGTGGCTCATGCCTGTAATCCTAGCCACTCAGGAGGCTGAGATCTGAGGATCAAAGTTCAAAGCCAGCATGGGCAGTAATGGCTGCGAGACTTTTATCTCCAATTAACCACCAGAAGTGGCAACTGTGGCTCAAGTGGTAGAGCAATTGTCTTGAGCTGAAGAGATTAGGGACAGCATCCAAGCCCCATAACCAGAGGAGGGATAAAACCCAGTGGGAGTCTTGGATCATTATCCCGAAAGGAGTTGACCCAGTTTTTGAGGCTAGGATGTCAGAGAACAGGGTACTTACTTCTGCTGGTTTGTGGTGAGAGCCCTGTGTTGTCAATGCATGTCAGAAAGCAGTCAGGCAGAGGAGCATGTGCAGAAGAGACAAAACACTAAAGGCAGCCGAGTTTTTAAATTTATTCTCTCCCCCAGAGATGAATGCAGAGCCTCAAGGTCCAGAGCTCACTCTCACTAGAAAGCATTCATGTGGATAAGGACCCTGGTTCCATCCCCAAACCTCCCAGAAAAAAAGGGAGGAGAAAGAAAAGGAGGCTTGGACTAGAGAAAAAGAAAAGAGCACAAGAGGTTGGGGGAATAGGCTTCGTGGTAGAGAGCATGAAGCCCTGGCTCCGATTCCTCAGTACCACATAAACAGAAAAAGCATTGAATGGCACTATGACTCAAGCGATAGAGTGCTAGCCTTGAGCAAAAGAAGCTCAGGGACAGTGCTCAGGCCCTGAGTTCAAGCCCAAGGACAAGAAAGAGAAAGAGAGAAAGAAAGAAAGAAGAAAGAAAGAAAGAAAGAAAGAAAGAGAGAAAGGAGAGAAAAGGAAGTGAGAGTGTGTGTGAGATTATTATTATTTTTTTTTTTTTTGCCAGTCCTGGGCTTGAGCTCAGGGCCTGAGCACTGTCCTTGGACTTTCTCAAGGCTAGAACTCTACCATTTGAGCCTCAGCACCACTTCCGGCTTTTTCTATATATGTGGTATCAAGGAATCGAACCCAGGTCTTCGTGCATGCTAGGCAAGCACTTTAACCACTAGGCCAAACTCCAGGCCCGAGATTATTTTTTCTTAATGATAGGTTCACCTCATAATACATTACCACAATGGTAAGTATATTTCAAAATAAATGTTGGTGATGACAATGTGCATCTAAATCATAGCTAGGAACATACCATATGTGAATCTATAATGTAATTGAGCGATAAAATTCAATCCCTAAATAAGCATGAAATGATAATGGAATGAGCTTATGAATGCATGGAGTTGTGTTCACGTTGTAAGGACATATAGAAAAGTATCTATAAACCCTATTTTTGTTCATTAATAAATTAATGCCTTCTGGCACTGGGGAAGAAAACCCAGGATATCATGTGTTAAAGGCAGCACTCGCCCACTGAGCTGTATCAGCATCCTCGGTCCTGGTTTTTCAAAGTAAGCAAAAGCTAGTGCCCCATACCACAGAGTAATATTCCATAAAGTTATTTTTAAAATAAAGTCGTTGTCTTTATTTAATACAAAAATAAACTTACTTTGAGTAAATCAGTTAAAATGAAAATTAAATAAATAGAAAATAAGTCAGATGGGATCGAAATGTAACTGTAACCCCTCTATACATTAGCCCGACAATAAAATATAATAAAAAAGGAAAGAAGTCAAACAGCCTATCACAAAGGCCAAGTATCTACCAGCCAATCTTATGATTTCTTTCTAAAAAGTCACTGTTCAATAGAAATCAATCTGCTTCTTGACGTTTAGTCTTCCATGCAAGTCAGAATCTTTCATGACCTCATTTGCTTTGCCTTCACCTTGCTAGATTGCCGGAGGGTAATTGTGGCGGATTAGTTAATCCAAACCTTAAAACCAAAGCCTTTCCATTTTTAGCTTGAAATTTAAATCCCCAGTGATCATCTGGAATCAAAGCATAAAGTTAGGATTATCTAACACTCAAGGACTTGATGCCAAAATGACGAATCCATTCGGGGACAATTTTTTGGCAGTTTTCACGGGGTCACACAAGATTCCCGACCAGCCTGTGTGATCTCCATCTTGGACAAAAACTGGATTTTTTTTTTTTTTTTGGTGCTGCCACACATTTCCATTTTGTTCTACAATAGGAAATGGGAATCCTGCCTGTGAACTGATGGGAACTACCTCTTTAACTTAGAGTGGGCCCCAGTTGGATTTTAGAAATGAATCCACAGATGGTGTTCACTGACGTTTGCTTCTTTCAAAGAAGTCAGGGGAAAAGAAAGTTGTGTTTTTGCTTTCTGCCCCTTTTGTGTTTTTTCCTTGGATTTGGATAAGTTCAAGTGTACAGTAGTATGGGGAAGTGAAGGAAAATTTCTTTGTGTCTGTATTAGTGTTAATTCAGCCATATGTACTATGTATTGTTAGACAGTTGGTGTTTTAAGTCCAATATTTGTGTTCTGTCATGACTGCAATAGAGGCTTCAGAGTCACATTTCTCCTTCCTTCCTTCCTTCCTTCCTTCCTTCCTTCCTTCCTTCCTTCCTTCCTTCCTTCCTTCCTTGCTTGCTTCTTTCTTCCTTTCTTTCTGTCAGTCATGAGGCTTGAACTCTGGGCCTGAGTGCTGTCCCTAAGCCCTTCAGCTCAATGCTAGTGCTCCGCCATGTTGAGCCACACTGCCACTTCCAGTTTTCTGATGGTTAATTGGAGATAAGAGTTTCATAGACGTTAGTGTCTGGGCTGGCTTTGAACCGAAATCCTTAGATCTCAGCCTCCTAAGTAGCTAGGATTACAGGCATGAACCACCGCAGAGTCACGTTTCTTTTAGGCATCAAACCCCCAAAACTTTTAACCTGAGCAGGGAAAACAAGCACAGTAGGCCTACACAGAATGCTTTATCATCTCGGTAGTTAATAGTCTCATGGCCTTGCTGTACTTTAGTCAAGTATCTGGATTACAATTGTCTGGCTAGTCTTCATTCCTGGAACATAACTTCTAAGTACTTGGACTTCCCAAATGACAGGAATACCTTTGTTATGATTTAATCAAGAATGCCTCCTTAAGGAGTCTTCACAAACACACTGGGCACTGAATCTTGGCTAATGCAATGCCCTTTGAGCATTGTCAACCTTCAAAATACCATAAGGAGACTTTAGTCCAGAGGATAACAAAAGCTTTACATTCAGAAATTTCTCAGCCTGCCCTCCATGTCTCTTCTTTGGATGATTTTAATTTGCATCCCCTTTCTGCAATAAAACTTAATCCTAAGTCTACTATTTATAGTGAGTCTTCTATTTAGTACTCTAGGGAGATTGAGAGGACTCCCCAATTTATACCCAGTAGTGGGGGTAGCCCTCAAGGTTGCTGAGCCTGCCGCTGGTGTCGGAACAGAGTCTAGTGTGGTGGTCAGCCATGTTCTCAGACTGTGTGGTTTAGGAAATTCACTTTGCTGACTTAAAGCTTCCATACAGGCTTGTATGTGCCAGTCAGAGGCCTGGTATGGTAAGCACAGCTTGTGTCAGTCATGTTGCAAAGAATAACCCTCAAGCTTATGCCACACCTATGGAATGCTCCCTGTACCTTCTAATCAAGTAATTCTTTCAAGAATTGAAAGGCATATGTGTCCTTCATTTAAAAGGTGGGCTCAATTAGTAATAATAACAGATGCATTTTTCCTTCCACACCATTGCTAGAAATAACAATAAAATAAGACATAACCAAGTGTCAGTGGCTCATGCCTATAATCCTAGCTATGCAGAAGGCTGAGATCTGAGGATTGCAGTTCACATTCTTATCACCAAAAAGTTGGCTCAAGTAATAGAGCTCTCGCCTTGAGCAAAACAAGCTTAGGGTCAGTGGTCAGGCCCTGAGTTCAAGCCCCAGGACTGGCACATTCCACACACCCCTTGCCACATCACATCATATTATATAACATCACATCATAAATTCTGAGTGCTAGTACTGGTAATTGCTTTTTTGGTAATTTATGAGGCTGGCACAGTTATCATTTTTTGTTTTATAGAAAATGACACTGAGGCTTAGGTTATAAGAACTTGTTCAAGTCATACATTCATACAAAGAAACAGACAAGCTTGTCTGTCTCCATCAACTGAACTTCTAAAATGCATATCTTCAGACCATCCTATTCTTACTTATACAACTAGCTTGGCAGGGTTTGGGGCTGGCAGCACTCTGAGTTTTTATTTCCCAAGGAACAGATCCTTAGAGAACTTGTGTTTGGAAAAGTACTTGAAGAGGAGTGGATATATGGATCAGAAATAAAGGATAGTAAGGGTAATTAATTAACTTGAACTTGATCCTGCTCAGGGACCCTCACAGTCTGACAGAACCTGTGTCTCCTTGGAGTCTACAATGGTCTTCCCAAATAATTTAGAGATATTTGCACACCAAATTCTATTAATCCATCAGTCCATCTTCTTGTTCAGCAATTCCTGCATAGGCCCAGCCTGCTGCCCATTTACACTATAGACTGCTTTGAGTTCTAAATACAGAGTCCCAACACAACGCCATCTAAAAGGCTGGAAGTCATTGCTGCAACGTTCAGGACCTCATACTGGGGACTCTATGACAATAAATCTGGATTCTTTTCATTAGAAATCTAATCACTAGCAGTGTGCTGCACCAGAGCTTACACTGCATAAGTAGGAGCCCCAGACATCACAAGTTATTACATTTGATGGAAGCATTTGTAGGAAGAAGTAATTGTCTTATGAGTTATGACGAGAGGGAAAGAATTCCCCCAGCTGTAAAGCTCGTCCACATTTCAGAATATGGGATTGTAGGCTCGAGAGCCATTAATATTGGAGAGATTGGCTGGCTCGTTTCTGCTTTGAGCTTCCTATACCAGCTCCTCTTTAGGCAATTCTTTAAATTGTTATCCTGACAGTGGCTTCCTCTGTGCCAGGCATGGTGCAAAGTACGGAAAGTATGTGCAATGTTGGGTAAGAAGCAGTCCTTCCCTCAGAGCTAGCTCAGAACTTCATCTAATGAAGAAACCCATTGTAATCCCACATGATGAATGGCAGAAGCCTAACATGACACTCTGCTACTTTATGACTTGGGTTTTTCTTTTTTAAGTATCAGCATTTGGGTATAAATCTCAGTCCACTAAAAGCAGGAGACATAAATCTTTCTTTGTTTCATAGTAATTTAATATCAAGCTCTGAGCCAGGTTTGAACACAGTTCATCATGTGGACCCCTCCTGGATGCCCTTGAGCTCAGCCAAGAATTCCATGCCATGGACATTGCGAAGGCCTTGGCAGCAGAGGCTATGGGGCAAGGCCTTTCCTCATTGGACACACACTACCCATTGACCCAGTACTTATTTCTAGGACCTTCCTCTCATTGTATCCAGATTATATGTTGGCACAGGAAGCTTGACCAACATCCACAGAGATTCTTCCTTCCTTCTTTCCTTCCTTCCTTCCTTCCTTCCTTCCTTCCTTCCTTCCTTCCTTCCTTCTTTCCTTTCTGACACCACTTTTGAGCATTTGTCAATAAAGATTGCAAGTCAGGATACAATTAAGAGAATCTACATTTAAGATTCATTACTTCAGCATTCTCAGCATGGTCTGCTCATATTTCCACTTACAGAACCATTCAGTTGACTACAGAAGAAAAGGGCTTGTAGAGTATGATAGGCTGAATAAATGAGGTTGCTGAATGTCTCTGAGCATGGGGAACAAGTTATCACTGCTGTCCCAAGACTGACCCAGTCTCAACACTGTCCACCAGCTGGAGACGCCCTGAGGCACTGGAATCCTCCTGTTCATATCACACCCACAGAATTGCCTTCAAAGCATATTCACACAGTAATTGGACATGCACAAGCTTGCAGTTTTAACTCAGTAACCTCTGAAGGCCTGCTACTGTTGAAGAACACACCACGCTGACTCCAAAACAACACAGTTCTGGTTTGCATTAGACTGAGATTTAATTGCCATTGAAAGCATTGCTACAGCTCAAAGACTTACATTCACTTTAATGTCCTTAGGTATTAGAAGTATTATTTGAAAGTTAATGGGTGGGACCATTTAAAAAGTTTTATTTACATTATTTGTTGAAATGAACTCCAGAACACCAGGAAATGGAAACAAGGTGATTTCTCTAATGTTTTTCTTTTCTTTTCTTTTGTCAAGTTCTGGGGCTTGAACTCAGGGCCTGAACACTGTTCTTGGGCTTTCTCAAGACAATAGCTCTACCATTTGTGCCACAACGCCACTTTCAGCTTTTTCTGTGTATATGGTACCAAGGAATTGAACCCTGGTCTTCATGCATGCTAGGTCAGCACTCCACTACTAAGCCAAACTCCCTAGCTCTGTTTTGCTTTCATTTTTGTCTTTGTGCATTGATCTGTCTTTGAGAAGGTAAGGGGTCACATAAATGAAGAGGCAAGCGGTAAACAAATGCAACAATGGTATGCATCAGACACCATGTGTTCCCATTGTGTGGGGTCAGGTGGGAAAAACTACAAGAGAGGGAGGGGGTGATATTGTCCAAAAAGAAATGTATTCTTTACTTGACTTACATAACTGTAACCCCTCTATATCACCTTTATAATAACTATAATTTGTTTTTAAAGTTGTTAGATTGGAATTCAAAAATATTGTATTTGTGCAAAGCTATGGAACATTAGATGACTTACCTCTGGTAAGTTCAAGATCTTCACCTATAAAATAGAAAGCTATATGGATTTATATTTCCCCTACCAATGTATAAGAGGATCCAACACCTTGGTCTTTGGCTGATCTTATTCGCAAGCATTCTGTCTCTCTCTAGTGTGTGGAGCCTTGGTGATAAACTTTCTAACTTCTTTTGTGTCTTTTTTTGTTTGTTTGTTTGAAGGACATTTGGCTTTGTTATGAAAGTATTTCTTCTATGTTTTATATACATTTTTGTCCCTAAAAGGGTTCAAGGCTTCTACAACATGGCCTCTGTAATAATAAATAAAAAGTAACCTCTGGTTACTACTATTTTACCCAAATTCTGTCCGCTAAGATCTAGGTTTGTTCACTTTTGCCTTTCTCACATAAGCCACGGTAGCCATTTTATCCAATCTCCAATTACTCTATGAACTCTGGCAGATTTTTAAAAAATTTTTTTATTGTAATTAATAAAAGGGTTACATGATATTTGCCAGATAAAAGGTGCATTGATTCACATACATTGATACCCTTTCACATGTCTTGGTACCCATCACCCTCCCCCCTTCCCCTCCTCCCCATCTTGGTTTTCCCCCCTTCCCTATCAAATTTCAAATAACCAAATACAAATAAATTCAATATATCAGATAACAAAGTGAGATACTGTAACAATATGAGATACCCAAGGGACAGCAAAGGAGATGAAAGATAACATAGTAAATTAAGGACAACAATCATTCATTATATGGCTTTTGTTTCAGTATCCTGGAGGTCCTTTCAATTAGCTTCATATATTCACTTAGCCCTGGGCTATCTGGGCAGTAAATACCTTTTTTTGGGGGGGGGGAAGGATGGAGTAATAAGGACTGAATTTAGGGCCTTGCACTTGCAAGGCAGGTGCTTTACCACTTGAAGCCATGCCTCCAAGCCTCTTTTGTGTTGATTATTTTCAAACTAGAATTGCAAATAAATGCCATGGCTGGCCTGGACTTAGAATCTCTTACTGATGCTTCCTGTGTAACTAGGGGATGACAAGCATGCACCCTTGTGCCTGGCCATTGAGTTTGCTTCAGAGGTGAGATCACAGATCTATCCTAGACATGTGACACTGTGACTCCCCCCTCATTGATGCAAAAGGAGTCTCAAGAGCCTTTTGCCCTAGCTACCATCATATTTCAGTCTCCTGTTCTTTGCCTCCCACATAGCTAGAATTGCAGGCAAGAGGCAGCCAAGCTGGTGGGCAAAACACTGGAAGGAGGTAGGTTGTTTCAGTCAACTTGGTCTGGTGATAGTTGGAATGGTCACCAGCCTCAGGTGGAGTTCACTCCACTGCAGGACCATGATCTCACTGCCTGCTTCCCAACAAAACTGCTACCTCATGAAGTTACCCAGAAACTGGACCTTTCCTATTTTGGTAGTTCCATGTACCTTCTTTTTTGCCCATAGGTCATGAGTTGAGCCTAAACATGGGTTTGTCCTTTCCAGTTCAGCCCTAAAGGGACATGTCAAATCTCCACCTAGGATTCACCATATCCGTTTTTATCTTTTTGTTGTCTTAGTTTATGGACTTCAGGAAAATAAAAATAATTAAATGCTACTATGAAGAAATCTGACAAAATGTTTCTATGTATTTCCTTCCAAGTAAGGCCTTGTTATTGTTGATGTTATGTTACATTTTCCCTTTAGATTCAAAATCAGATCTACAGCAGGAAGCTCTATTATCTTTCTTTGGAGTTTTAGCACATTTATTAAATTAATATGCTCACATTCAGGGTGCTTTACCTAAAGTCTTATCTCTCTTTGGGCTGAATTTGATGAATCCCTTTATTATTTAATGCAAATTTCATGTATTGAACTACAACATAATCAAATAAGACTATTCTCCCTGGAACAATTACACATAATGTTTTAATTAATTCTCTATTCTTATTTTTGAGTTTTAAGATATAATAGTTGCTCTCCTATTTTGTAGTCTTTTTAAAATATTCCTGAATCTCAGAGTAAAGATAGCAGATACATCTTTTTTTCATTTTATATAACCTTTATCCATTCATGGTATAGAAGATCAAAATATTGCATCTATCATTCATATTAGAAGTTGCAAGGCTGCTACCTAGAGATGCAACCTTGTCTAGACAGTGATGTTATTTTACATAATATTCAGAGAAACTATGGATAGACCTACTATTTTTGCATTCTGTTTGTATGAGGTTAGAATCTAACAAGTGTTTTTCTTTCCAGAAGCAATATTGAAGTAAAAGGAA
Organism: Megascapheus bottae; assembly: GCF_031878675.1. NCBI lineage: Eukaryota > Metazoa > Chordata > Mammalia > Rodentia > Geomyidae > Megascapheus > Megascapheus bottae. Next base: position 24,173,436 of record NC_143516.1, read on the forward strand.
CCTGCAAAATAAAAATATGCAAATGATTTCAAGTGCAAGCATTAATTTTAGTTTTGAATTTCCTTTCTCCATCTAGTCAGTATCTTCTAGTCAGCATACCTTTTAATCTTGGAGTTTAGAAAATTGTTTTCTTCTTTTTTCTTTTTTTACCTCTCTTTTTTTCTAAGTCCTGCTCTTCACAAGGAAGCCAAAAGTGTGACAGGAAGGTGTGATTTTTAATTTACACCAGAGTCTCACAAATAATGACTTTTCACACCCAGCTCTTGCTGCTTAGCCTAGGGGAAGAGTTCTGTGGCTACTGTTTGTCATAGCAAATTAAATTCACTGCTGTAATTCAAAAGACGTTCTATATTTAACCCTTGTATTCGATTTTTCAACTCAGTGTTTGTGAATACTCATGACTAAGTTGCTTATTGTTATGAAGTGTGCTTGTTTTCTAGGAAATTATTTCTGGGTGCAGTTATCAGTACATCGTCAACTAAGGAAGTCAACATCTTTTTCCTTTTTCTGTCCATGAGGTAGGTCATTGTAACTTACTTGGATATATACAAATGAAATGGCAGAACATTTAGTTTTAGAATGTCTAACTATATGTAACCTAATAGATACATTTTCCTTGTTTATGATTCCATTCCACCAAGTGCAGCTTTTTCCTGCCTTTACAGAATAATCATTATCACATGACCCAAATTAATCAATGTCTTTTAGATTGAAAATCAAAACTGAAAACTGTTAAATGGTCAAGATGTTCCAGTTTCTAGTTTCTAACACATCAAATCAATGGTTAGGCTATTCAATCTATTAGTAAACTTTTGGTTTAAAATTTAAAATAGGGAAGAAGATACCTCAAGTAAACAGGAAAAATTATTGAAATTGGTATCGAAGTTGGCATAGAAGTATACTGTTTGCAGGATAGAGATACGCAAAGCAAGCTGCACTGTTAAGACTCTCTTGAGAACTATATACTTCTTTCACATAGATAATGGTTACTAGTTTTCAATTGTTCTTATGTTAAAAATGCAATTAAAGTACCCGTTTATCTTCATTACCTTACCAATCATGAAACCACCAATACAGTTCTAGAACTTAGTACAGTAAGTGAGGGTAATATTGGATGGAAAGCTTGGCTCCTCTTCTTGGGAAACCAGAGCTGTGAGAAGTGGTTGCAGCTTTTTCTCCTATCTGGGATCAGCAAAGGGTTAACCGATCTTGGTGTACTGAGTATCTGTCAGCCTTTTATCTGATCCTTCCTTCCCATCTCCCTTACCCACCCCTTTTGTAAATGTCAACCACTTCCTGATGATTTTACACCTTTCTTTTCTTTGTGAAGAAACCTGGGTGTTAATGGTACAGGATTGGGTACCATTGTATGCTCTGGCTTTCCTTCAGTAAAATCCAGGGATGCCTGTAGAAAAAAAAGTAGGAGAAGGCTAAGAGATTTAAGAAATGAAACCAGATAATAGTTAAAATTATCTTTTAAAAAATTATTGTCTTGTTAGCAACTTTTTAATGTATATTGCAAAAATATTAACTTTTCAAAAGCTGAATATTGACAGTCTAAAGGAGTTGAGCAAAGGAAAGTTTGTGGGTTTTTTTGTAATCAAAGAAGAACAATATTTTTTAAAACTTCAGTGGTTTTTCTCTGACAGTTACTTCTACAGGTGTATTATTTACAAGCCTTGCCACAACAATGGAAACTTGGTCAGTTGAGCAGGTCTGCAGTTGGTTAGTGGAGAAAAACTTAGGAGAGCTGATTCCTAGGTTTCAAGGTGAGTTGTTTTTACTTTTTTAAAAAAAATTCTGTCTTGAGCAGCCCAGATATTATGAGTGTCTTCTGCTGTGAAAATTTTATTGTCTGATGTCTGTGGATGTGAAAGGGGGGTTGTTGGAACAGAGATAATTTCATTTCTTTACTGACTGGTGATGTCTATTTAACCCAGTGTCTACCAGGGATACATGCCAGTTTTGTAGGGCTTTGGACATATAAGTATATATATATACTCATATATATGCACATATACGTATATACTATATACCGTCTTATGTTGGTATATTGTCTTATACCAACTTTAACATTGCTTTTGTCATATATAATTTAGTATATATCTTGTCCAGTATTTGATTTACAAGCATTAGATACTGGCAAGGAATAAGAACAACTTCCAAAGATTTTCTTTTTTTTTTCTTTCTTTTTTCTTTTTTTTTTTGTCTCATAAAGACAATGGCTGTTTTAATATGAATGGGGATGGACATTAGTGTGCAAATAAAGTTTTGATTGTGGCTCCCTGTTCTGATACTTTGCTAAGGAGCTGAAATTAATTTGGAATTCACACTATCAAAGTTCTCTCTTTATTAAAAAATAGAGATGAGTTTGTGACAGCAGAAGACAAGTTCAGATGGCCCTTTGAGCACCAGAAATGCTTTTGCTTATTTACAGTGCCCAGATTTTTACTGGGAACCCCTACAGATTGGAATCATTTTTCTTTTTTCCAGAGGAAGAAGTAAGTGGAGCCGCTCTTCTAGCACTTAATGATAGGATGGTTCAACAACTGGTGAAGAAAATAGGACATCAAGCGGTTCTGATGGATTTAATTAAAAAATATAAGCAGAGCAGTCAAAACCTAGAGTCTTCCAGAAGCCTGGGAGAGCCAGCCTTGACCACCCCAAGTGATGCAGCCCTTGAGTAAGTGTGCTCCCAAATGGCCTTAGTTTCGATACTGTGTACCCTCTTGGAAGGGTGGGCATCAGACCTGGAGTTCAAAGATCGTAGTAAACTGTAGCCTTTTAAAAGACTGCATGTACAGCATGTCTAGTTTGTTGAATAAAAAGTGCTCTTGTCAAAGCTGTACAATTCAAGGTACATTACTTTTGTATTCAACAACCTGTAAACAAGCAATCTTTAATCACTGACTCCAGTGATTAGGGAAGTCCTTGCAGAAAGTAAGCAGTGGAGATGAAAGTATTTGCAAAGGCATCTGTATTGACTGCTTCTTTTGTTGTGTCCAGAACGACTGATTTATTTATATGTTTGTGTATTTATTTGTTTAGGAGTCTGTACTAACTCATTCTCCTTTCTGTTCCAGATTCTCTCAATATAATTCACTAATCACCTTTGCCATTATAATTTTTTTAAATTCTTTTTTAAGAGTCATTCTTTTTTTTTGTTTTTTAAAAAAAGCACCCCGAAAGAAATATGCAGAAAATTTGTGGTATGAGGTGAAAGCTCTGAGATTTTGGAGTGACTTTTTTTCCTTTGGTCTTAAAAAAAATACTGAGTAATGCAAAAAGATGATAGTAGAATTTATTTGTAAACATTTCATTTTACAAATCTATTCCCAGGAATCCTTTCAAGCATTCTGATATGCTGTTTCTGTTTTTAAAAGACAAGGTGCAGTGTTTGTTGTGGATAAATTATTCTTTAAATAATAAGAGTGATGTTTAATAATATTCATTCTATTTTTACTATTTTGAAATTTGATCTGGAATAGTTTTTCTATTTCTCTTTGATAAAGAATGTAATGTTAGACTTGCCTAAAGTAATTTGATTTCTAGTATCAAATATTCAGGACATGAATCCTTGAAGGGCTGGTTTACAGTTGGACTGGAAAATCCCCTAACTGCTACATTTGAAAATATCTCTTGAATGGTGTTCTGGCATAATCTTGAACTTGTGGATCTTGGTGAAGTTCCACAGGAAACTTTTACTCCCTTTTTTTAGCAAAAGGGAGGTTATAAACTTCAAAGACGGTGCACAGTAATTTTTGGACATTTTGAATGACTAAAACTTGTAAGCTAGAAGTCTCTTAGCTGACTGGAATCTTGATGTTGCCTTGGGCACAGTTCAGGAGGAAACAAGCAATCTCTTTCCACGACAAATCAGTTTATAATGTTCTCCAGTAAACAAGAACTGATTTGGCTGCCAGGAAATCTGGGCTTCATTCCTGGTCTACCACTGGCTTGGGTTGATTAAATTAAATGTTGGCATTCCTGTTACTTCTGTACATTGTATAAGTAATATAGTACCAAACACCTTGTTAATTCACACCCATGTTAAAGAGTCACATAATCTTTGAGTAAATCTCTCCACCCGATACCAGTCCAAAACAGTCCTTGTTAATTAGGAAGTTCTGTTACTCCAGTTTACTAGTTTCAGTTGTAGCCAAGGCAGAATTGCTGCTTGTACAGGGATTATGATGAAGACTTACAGTGACCCACTGTAAGTCAACTGTGTTACCTTATATTTAGGTTAAATTATTTGGGCACAAAAAAAATCACAATTGCATGTGAGAAGATATTGTTGGTTATATTTGTTTATTGCCAAATATACTGTGACTATTGTCAAGTGCAAATGGCAGTAGAGAGATATAGAAATATATTATTGAGTTAAAGCCTTGTAGGAAATGATTTTCAGAAACAGGAAACTCGGTATAAGAAAGATCTCTAAAACTAGTTTTTAATACTTCAAAATATCTAATTTCAAATCTCTCTTACATATGCTACTCTTCTAACCTTAGTCATTTATTTGATCTTTTTAAAGTTTTAGCATTTTTGACTGGAAAATAAAATAAATGATTCTTTCTTGGCAATTCTGAATGGTAATCCTGATCAGAGATAGCAGAAAGGTTTCAACTTAAGAAAAACTCCAACCAGCGGCCAGTGGCTTTCTGATATGTTAGCTTAGAAAGGATTTATGGCCCATACCTGGACCGACTACTTGAAAAACTATTCAGAACTTGGCAAACGATAGGACAACGGTTCCCTGGCATGTTAATTGATGTCGGATTTGTGGCCCATATTTGGACAGAATACTTGGCAATCTATTCACAATGAGGCCAATGATGGGAATGTGAAATTGATGAAAGCATTTGCAGTTGCCTTGTGACTCAAAAATCACAAATCTGGTAGAATATTATTGGATTCGAAATTGGAAAAAGTAATGAGTAAGAATTCTGGAATAACTGCCAAGTTAGTAAAAAGTGACTTTCCTTCCCGGCTTCAGCTGCATCCCTTGGAAAAGAAAGGTGTGTAGTTCTAAGATGAAAAGAATGTTGCAGGCAATGAATGTTCCCTCAAAACAGCAATGAGTAGAGGAAGGGTGGAACCCTGTTCACCACTTAATTTTGGTCACTAGGAATGTTCACTAAGAAAGAATCTTCTTCATTTTAGAAACGTCAAGATTTTCTTGAAACTATTTAAAAATACCTCAGCTGGGTGGATACAGCATGGTTAGTTGGCATTCATCTTCTTCCTGAAATGTAGAAGCCATGGAGTGAATCCAGCAGGTCTTCCTTTCAGTTCTCTGGGTCTTGAATCCTGAGTGAACTTAGACAGGGATGATGACCACATTATTTATTGACCAAGTGTAAACACTACCAACAGGGCCAGTGTGAGACAACAATGATGACTCCTATTGAATGACCTTTGACCCAACTTTTCTGATTTGGTTCTAGGAACGAACAGTCTCTTAGTCCTGCGAGCCACAGAGAGAGGGCACTGTATTCCCATCCAGCTGAAAGCGTTGATAATGCACTAATTGACCAAAGAGTACTAAAACAGAGGTGAGATACCAATTATAAAGTCAAACGATCATGTGATACATTTCTCACTTACCACTTTTTGTTTTCTGGAAAGGAATATTGTTTATCAAGTGGATATTTTCTGTTCTTTGTACTGATCAAGTATAGTTTTTACATGATGCTGTATATGTACATATGTGAACACACACACACACACACACACACACACACATTACCTTCCAAATATAAATTCTTAAAGAAAGAAAAAAGTGGGGGCCGAGAGTTTGCCTTAGTGGTAGAGTGCTTGCCTAGCATGCACGAAGACCCAGGTTCGATTCCTTGGTACCCCACATACATAGCAAAAAGCTGGAAGTGGTGCTGAGGCTCAAGTGGTAGAGTGTTAGCCTTGAGAAAGTCCAAGGACAGTGCTCAAGCCCTGAGCCCAAGCCCAGGACTGGCAAAAAAAAAAAAGAAAAAAAGAAAAAAGTGGTTTGGAATCCTAAACTTCCTACCACAATTTGTATTAGCTAGAAAAGGATGAAGTTTATTCTGTGAGCAATGCTGTAAAGGTTATGCCCTGGGTAGAGTGGTACTTTGTTTATTTGTTTTGAGCTTTGAGGTAATTGCCTTAACTTGACTGCTCCAGGGAGAGGTGCTATACACTGGGTTTCTCATGGTGCAGTACTTCAGTGCCTGGATTTCATTGGAGAAAGAAAAGCAAAACAAAACAGTGCATAATAAGAGCTACACATAGGAACTGCACATGGGAATGTGGTACTAATACAAAACCAAAGACGGAATTGTGCTGCTAGAACTTTCCTTTGATGGTGAGCGCCATCAAACGACAGAAGTAAGACCATGAGTTCTCAGCTCACTCCCTCCAACAGGAAGCTGCTGAAAGCAGGAGTCCCTTCTGTCACAGAAGTAAGATGAGAGATGGGGAGAGGAATAGTTAGCCCCACTGTCTCAAATCTTCCTTTAAAAGATAAAGAATCCCTTTTCATGGTACTTTTGTTAGTACTGAAGTGTCAGACAGAATGGAAGCACCTGAGAGGCACTTGTCACGACTATTTCAGTGATGTTCCTACCTTCCTTAGAATTTCCTCTCCTAACTCCTCACCTGCAGAACTGGAAGATTGGGTTGGTACCTTCTAAATGTACAAGCCTTTTCTCTTTCCCAAGTATCAGCTCTTTATAACTGTGCTTCAGTTACAGGGAGGGCAGCACTGCACTTCCATCTTTTCATAGACTCTATTGGAAGGAATTGCCTGTGCTTCTTGATGTGTCTCATTCTTCACCTCGTCTGGGAAGAAGAGGGGGAAAGATAGGAGACAAGCTTAGAAATGAGAAAATAGGAAGGTGTGGAAGCCAAGACTGATGGCTCTATAGATGTATTGACACTACCTCTACCCAATAATCTCAGTTACATCTAAAAATTAATTTTTTTCCACTTTCATGTCCAAGTATTTGCATAGAAAAAAACCAGAATCCCTTGAAATGGAGATTACTGTTTGAATAGCATTTCACAGAACCAACACCTATCTCTTTTTTTTTCAACAACGGTTTGGGGCTCTTTGTGTTCCAGTCTGCATCCTTCCTTTGCTGCTCGTGTTCAGTATGGATGTATATTTCTAATCATGGCTGCTCTGTTCTCATCAGACTGGCGGACATACAATGGCCTTGCCTCAGCACCAAATGCAAAGGGAATTCTTTTTCTGAAAATAGTTTAGGGCCTCTCTGCCAACTGACCCAGACTTTCAATCTGGCTGGATTGAAGTTTCTAGGGAAGGAATGCAAACAGGCCTCTCATTGGTCTGGTGTCTCCTACTGAGAAACTGGATATGCAATAAGGGGTAGGTAGATAAGGGAAGGGGAACCTATTGTAAATATTAACTCTCTAGCCCTACCCTTTACCAAGGGCTGTGGAATGGGGAGAGAAGATTGATCCCCTATCCCTCTCCCTCTATGTCATATTTCAGATCATGGCTCTGCCAGGCAGCCATGAGATCTAAAAATCTTGCCACCACCCTTGATTTTTTTTGCCCTTCTGCTCAAGGCACTGTATTTAATTGTGTATTAAGAGCCTCTTGTGTGCCTTTTATGTCAGACTATGGTGCTCTCCCTCTTACTTACCTAAGACCTGTTCATCCTTTAAAACAGTGCCCACTACACCTTTCTGATTAGTCTCCAGGATAAGCAAGGAGACACCTTCTCTATAAGAATCCTTTTCCATATGTTTTCAGAAAGTAACTAATGATATTAATACAAGCAAGATGAGAAAGAGGACCATATCTCTTCTCAGCTGTGAGTACAGCATGTAATTCAACCCCTGGCACTTTAGAGCTCAAGAGAATATTTAACAATGAACTGAGGGTTTGTGAGTCAAAGAAGAAATACACTTTCATGGAAAAGGATAAGTATGTGAATAGCACCAATTTCTTTTCAGACACAGCCTACTTAGTGCTAAGCTGAAGTTCGGGTGTTTATAAACTACTCACCCCAAATAAGCCAGGGAGTCAAAAGGCTTTCATGAAGCCAGCTGCTTTTAAGAGGTAGGAAGAGGTGACGCAATAGTTGTTAGGTTTGGAGTTCAGTTCTTGTCGCCTCATTTGCCTTCTGAGTGCACTCTGTGCCCATCTGGATTAGAAACCTTCACCTTGATGTGCAATCCACAGGTCCAAATGAGAGAACATAGCCTGGCACCTGGCAACTGCCACCACGCACCATACAAACATTGTTCTTGTGATTGTTTTCTCAGACCCTAATTCCCTAGAAGAAATACATTCTGTCCATTCAGATGGCTTGTAGGCAGAAAGAATGTTTACAGACTAGAAATTCACCTGATATTGGCTTTCTTTGTTACTAATGAAAGGGAAGTGTGTGTGTGTGTGTGTGTGTGTGTGTGTGTGTGTGTCCCAGGACAGGAATTGGGGTCCACAGGGAACCCCAGGATATTACATCATGATGCAGTTTTTTCCAGTTGCTGGAGATTCTTTGCTCTTTGTTCTTTACTGAGTAGCTTTAAGAAGTTTTCCGGGTCATTTGGCCCCATCCTCATCATCTATTGATGATGTTTCAGGGATCGTTCTTTTCTAGAGCAGTATTTTCTCATTTTTAAATCTCCTTAGAAACTCTTCCCTTCTTCTCTTTTAGTAGCTAATAAGGCATGAAATAAGATAAACAGGTGGAGGTTACTTTAAAGACACGTCACTTGAACTCTAAGTAGATGTGTGCAGATGTTTGGCTTTGGGGCATAATTATAAATTAGTCATGGTCTATGCGTATTTAAAGATCATTTTAATGATATTTTCCCTGTTTGGTCTGACTATTGCTATGAAATGCTGTAGAATAAGTTTCTCTGTCTGCCTTTTCAGTAAGTAACGCAATATCAATCTAGGGTCCTAAACTTTTAATGTATTAGTTTCCGTCACTTCCATACAAGGGAAATCACATATTTGTATTTGCATCCTACCCTAGTGTGAAATAAAGGAAGGTTCAGTCATGTGTGCAAGCCTAGTTGCAGGTCACCTTATATGAATTCCAATCAGATTTGTGATTAATCTTCTCAGCAATGCTTTTTTTGGTTTATTTTATTGTTGTTTCATTTTGTTTTTGCAGTGCTAGGAGTCAGTCCAGGATCTCACTCATGCTGTGTAAAGCACTCTGTCACTTCTGCTACACCCCAACCCTGAGATTAGATTCGCCATTCCTACAAGTCTATGTACTCTAATAGCCAAGAGGTGTGGGAGTTGAGGATGTCAGAGACAAGAGTTTTGTAGTGCCGGACACGATCAACACATATTCTCTACATGAAAGGAATATGGACTTAAATTAAGCCTCTTCTTTAGTCTCATTTTAATGGAATCAAAGCTGTACCACCATAACAGAGATCAAAAGAGCCTGATAGAATGACATCAAACTGAGACATGGCATATTGAGATTCATCACCATAGGTGGTGGTTCACTGTGATGTTGAGGTACTGAAAAGGGCAGATGAAGGTCAAACATGGTCAGGTAAGTATGATGGCACAAGACAAGCTGGTCAATAAAAGTTAAGTTTTGAATCCTAGCTGAATAACTTTAGGCAAGTGCTCCAATCCCAGTGGACCTCATTTCTCACGTGTAAAGTGAGCAGAATGAGGGATCCTGAGGGCCTAGCCATAGGAGGAGTTTATAAATTATAGCTATTATGTTTGCTTGCTGGCCAAGTATCAGACACAGGGTCCAATAAAACTAAAAAAAATTGTGTTCTCAATTCTAACAAGTGGTCCCAGAGTAGAAGAGCAGGATTTGTGCCAGAAAGAATGGGCAGCTAGTGAGGCCTGGAAGCCTTCCAGGGACTCAGGCTCCAGGCCAGAGGAGGACAGCTTCAGTCTTTCCAGAAGTACAGGGACATCTGTTGAGAGCTGTGATACAAAACCACATATTAAAAAAAAAGTCCTGTGAACCGTGTGCAATGAGAGGAGTGGGGCTTTTACGAACCTCATAAAGAAACTTGGTTACAACAGAGAGAGGCACAGGAGAGTGGGCATGTTGCCACAGTTTGACACTGAACGTCAGGTTAGAGGAACAAGGATATCTGAAGGAAGTGCAAGATTCACCATTTTCTACCACACGTGTGCACAGCACCACATGCCTGTGTTTGGGATGTGTTGCATACTAACTGTGCTTCAGAATTAAACTCTCAAGGGAGTCCTAGAGTAGGGCTGGGAATGTAGCTGAGAGGTAGAGTGCTCGCCTCACATGCACAGAGGCCTGCGTTCAGTTCCTCAATACCACATAAATAGAAAAAACTGAAAGTGGTGTTGTGGTCCAAGTGGCAAAGTGCTAGTCTTGAGCAAAAAGTATCCAAGGACAGTGTCCAGGCCCTGAGTTCAAGCCCCACAACTAGCAAAAAACAAAAACAAAACAAAACAAAACAAACAACAACAACAAAAAAAAACCAGGAGTCCTAGAGTAAGAAAACGATTTACCTATTTAACTCAATCATTTCTCTACGTAGCATCTACGAACATCACAGGCAATGCCTTCGGAAATACCTTTTGTTTTAAAGATTTCTGACATAAGTCAGGATTCGGTCATTTCATTTGTTCAGTAGAGAAATCCTTACTGAATGCTCTATTACTAACATTGCTGTGGGATGGGGGCTACAGTAACTAGCAGAGCAGATCACACTCCCATCTCCCAGAATTTGCAAGCTAAACAAGGAGAAAAGTAACGAAGCTCTTACATTATGGAGTTGTTGAAATACTATGAAGAACAAGAATGTAAAGTAGAGGGAGAGGGGATAAAGAGTGGGCCGGGGTGGGGGGTAAGACTCAGTTCTTGGAGGATTCACCACATGAAGCAAATACAGCCAGAAATCTAGGCAAGATCTGAATAGTGGCATTTCCATTCCCCTCCTCCACCAGAACCAAAACCAAACCAAAACAAAACAAGAAACACCATTCTCTGTGCTGTTCTCTCTAGAATCCAGAAGCCCAGCAGTGTGATGGTTGGTACATAGAAAGTTGTCCCATATCCATTCAACTCTCAGCTAACACATTCCTATACTTCGCAACAGAAAAATAAAATAGTCGTAGTACCAAACCATTTTGTAACAAGTAATAAGTCCTATCTCATTAATTTTTCTAATACGTGATTGAGAAAGAAAATAAGTAAAAATGGGACTTGGACCAGATACCACTGTGAGATCTGCTTACATGAGTGTCATATTGTAAGTGGAAACCTTGAAGACAAAGGCCAAATTTCTAGACATTTGTATTTCTGTCACATACCAAGGAAATTTGGGAGGTGACAGGATATAAAGTATTTATTTCTTGTTTCTTTTCTTGATTGCTTCTAAGTCCTTAAATATAACACTGAGAATCAGGAATATAGGATTGCAAGGCATCTATCTATACAGACTCCAATCTTGTCGCGCTCTCATTTCTTTGTGTTTGTGTATTTATACATGCATATTAGGAACTGCATTCTTTCCAAAGTCACATAGAATACCTAGACTATAAAAATATGTATATAACACATATAATATCACATGTAAATTATATAAAATGTTATACTACGTATAAATAATATAATAAGACCTATAATAATAGAAATAATACATTTTCATATTATAAAATATAGTTCTATCAAATATATTATATAATATTATTATTGTGAAGATATGCTTCAACATATCCTTTGTCCTAGGTTAAATGACAGCAGATTCCTTAAACAGATGTCTAGTATTTCCTAGCTTCCTCTTCTTCATTTATGTTCCCCAAACATTTAAACTTAGATGTGTCTAGCATGGCATGCCATCTAGTATGAGAGTTGATCATACTGTTCTCCGTGAATACAATTTGTAATAGAGAATACAATGAAATGGAAGATTTCAATTCAGTCCTTGAAAACATTAGGATTTCTAGCTGCCTCCGTCTCCATCTGCCAGTACCGGGAATCCTATCTTTGGTCATAAGTCCATGATAAAGACCTAGCGATTTATGGTTTAGGATTTAACGCATCTTTTTGCCTTCTCTTGTTTTGGTCCCCTACTACTTAATTGTCATAGGTGAGCTGTTTTTATTAGACAAGAACCTCTTTTTTGAAAGAAGTTATGTACACAACCAATCAAAGCTTTATAGAACAAAAAACAATGATTTATCTGTCATAAGATTTTTATATTTAAAAGTGTATTTCTTTTATATGCTACTAAACCTTTCTATCACACTTTTATCATAAACTATTCTACTCAAAAGGATGTAGTATTAACAGAGCCTTTGCCATTAAAGCCTGGCATTAATTATAATAAAATATACAAAATGGAAAAATGCATCTGTTTACAGTTTCTGCCAAAACTGCAGGTGGGAATTTTTCTAAATCTTCCTTTGTATTTCCAGTAGCAGTATTACAGTTTATTGGGAAATGAAATATGTATATACAGATTTAGCAGTGGGTCCCAGTAAGTTGGGCTTTCTGTAGTTCTTATTGTTCCTTCTTTGCTCTAAAAGCAGGGGAGGTCCTCGAGATCTCTTTCTATTCTACTTCCTGAGTGGCTATAGCTGAAAAAGTTATTTTTTGAAGTCATAATTTTCAGGGAGTCCTATTATAATTCCTCTCTTTCTTGCCTTGAAAAAATTGTCATATTTTTATATTTCTATTTGTTAACCAAGTTTTCTTAATCCTCTAAAATGCACCTAAGTTTTTAACCTGTGTTAATATCTAATTAAAAATATTAAATGAGGGGCCAGGAGTTTGGCCTAGTGGTAGAGTGTTTGCCTAGCGTGCACGAAGACCCTGGTTTGATTCTTTGGTACCACATACATAGAAAAAAAGCTGGGAAGAGCGCTATGGCTCAAATGGTATAGCTCTAGCCTTGAGAAAGCCCAAGGACAGCGCTCAGGTCCTGAGTTCAAGCCCCACGACTGGTAAAAAAATATATTAAATGACTTAAGTCCCCCCGTTAAATTGATGCTGATTTCCAGATATATTCCTAGGTGACTCATATGCAATCCTTTCAATTATCAGAAGTGGTCATGCTTGGACTTTCACAGTGCTAAAGCACATTTTATTTTATTTTATTGTCAGGGTGATATAGAGAGGAGTCACGGTTACGTTCATCAGGTACTGGGTCATTACTTCTCAAACACTGATAGTGCTTCCCATGTTTTTCTCCCACTTTCCCTCCCCCCCACCATACACTCCCAAGTTGTAAAGTTCATTTCAAATACATTGTCTTGTGAATATGGCTGTTACATTGGTTCACCCTTTGTCCTTTGCTCATCATCTTGTTTTTTCCTTCCCTTTTCTATTTCAAATAAACATATATACAATACACCAGGTACTAATGTAAAATACAGGAACAACAGAGTATAAACTACAAAGGGAAAAGAGAAAAGAAATAATTTCACATAGTACATTAAAAGCAACAACCACAAAGATAAACGTCTTGTTTCTATATCCTGGAGTTCATTTCCCTTAGCCTCATCCTATGTGGCCATATGTGCATAGCTTTTGAACTATTATGATCCACTGCTAGGAAAATTCTAGATGTATACTAACTATTACAAATAAAGGAAACCATGACATTCATTTATCTTTGAGAATGATAGTTATAAAACAATTAACAGCACACATATAAGTCTGAAAAATATTAACAATTTTAGTTAGGAGGCCATTAACTTGATAAAGTGTCCTAAGTAAAGCATAGATTTAGGCTTTTTACAAGCTTAGGGAGCAATGCCAATGACAATATCATTGTTTATATACAAATGCATCCCTTAAATACAATGACATTTATTTAACTAAAACAAACACAGATGAAATTTGAAATTACAGAATTGCCTCACTGATACCTTTTTTTTTTTTAATCAGCCCGCACAATTCAAGACCCAGGCACTGTCCCTGAGCTTTTTGGCTCATTGGTAGTGCTCTACCACTTTGAGCCACAGTTCTACTTTTGATTTTTAGGTGGTTAATTAGAGATGAGTCTCACAAACTTTCCTGCCTGGGCTGGCTTTGAACTATGATCCTCAGATCTCAGCCTCCTGAGTATCGAGGATTACAGGCGTGAGCATTACAAGATTTTATTGCTGTTTTTTTCTCGTTTAATTTTGAGTTTTAAATATTGATAACCTATGTGAATTTAATAGATCCAAGTACATTATCTTTTTGTAGATTCTTAAGAAGCCTGAACTATACTTAGCATCATTTTAAATTACAAATAATTCAGATGTCTTACTTCTATAATGCAGTTTATATTTACTCAATTCTGTTTTTAATTCTTATTATTAGATTACTTATGGAATTTAGGATGCCAGACAGAAACAATTTTTGCTAAAGGAAATGCTTCATAAACTTGCAGACATACAAAGTTAAAATATCCAAATTGGCTAGTATATAAATTAATAGTTCTAAAGATATCATTCTTTTATATTGGCAATACATTTCAATCAACTCATCTGTCACAGATCTAGGTATGCTAAAGTTTTTGCTATAAGACAAAACAACATGGTAATATTAATTTACCACACCAGTAAATTGACAGTTAAATTCAAATTATATTTATGACATACTGACATCTAGTTATATGACTGAATTTTAAGATTTTTGAGCTTTATAAGCTCATAAGTAAATGTTAGGTTATTTTAGTATAAAAGAATAATCAGATAGAGCTAAAACCTCCTATCAAACAAAACTAAGGAAAACAAAACAAAGATGTATTAATTTTAGTACACAACTGATATGTGAATTTATAAGAAAAGCAAAAACAAAACAAATGAAAAATCCCCATGAGTTCAAAAAATGCAAGAAGTGGCCAGGTGTGGTGGCTCTTGACTGTAATCCTAGCTATTCAGGAAGCTGAGATCTAAGAATCAAAGTTCAAAGCCAGCCCAGGCACAAAAAGGACCTGAGACTCTCATCTCCAATTAACCTCTAGGAAAGGAGAAGTGTAGCATGGCTCAAGGGTGGGGCCAGCGTCCTCTCTAGAGAACTCTGAAATAGAGTTAGAGATTTCCACTCTCATGCAACCAGGGTCTCCAAAAACATGTAGTTCTCTGTCTCTTAACATTTCTGAAAATTGACTCGAAAAATATAACCCAAAGCACAAAGAACCCAAGGCAGACAGATAGGTCAAGAAAAACCCTAAATAGCACACCAAGGAGAGGCCCAAATTGGCTCATGAGAAAGTCACACATGACAAGAAAAGAAAAAAGAAAAAAAAGAGGAAGCCTGTCACACTATTGAGAAGTCACCAGGGAAAAAAACTTTGGACCAATTATTTCCAAGACATAAGTTTTTCCATTTTGTCTCCAGTGGCAAAGGGCCATTGATCTGGTTCAAAGAAGAGTCCTGAGACTAAATGAGGTTTCACAGCTATAGAAACAACCTCCATTTTCCCTTTGCAGCCATGACTGAAGTCTGGAAACTCCCCAGATGACACTATCAGAAATAATACCTTCATGGCTGTCAAATTATGTGTTACCAGAGGCTCCTGACAATAAGGACCTGGTTCTGAATCCAGCAACCAGCCCAGATATAGAGGGAAATAACATGAAATAAAGGCAAAAATGACTTTAGTTACAGGTTTGGCTGAAACCAGGATGGGAGAGAGGCAGTGGCTTTTTTTGCCCTGCCATAGCAGTATCACAATCTATAGGAAGAATTTGACATTAGTATGTAGATTTAGCTGCAGTCCTAATGAGTAAAACTTGGAGATATATGGGAAAGTTTGGCATTCTGGTATACCTTTCTTGGTGCCAGGGTCCAGGGTTTTTGTGGGGATTGTCTCTCTCTTTAGTATATTTTCTGTGGAATGGGAACTGAAAAGACAATTTGTTTTTTGTTTTGTTTTTTCCAGTCCTGGGTCTTGAACTCGGGGCCTGGGCACTGTCCATGATCTTTCTCAAACTAGCACTCTAGGACTTGAACCACAGCATCACTTCTGGCTTTTTCTGTGGCGGTACCAAAGAATCGAACCCCGGTCTTGATGTGTGCTAGGCAAGCACTCTACCATTCCGCCACTGGCCCCAAGACAATTAGTTGTTATTGTTGTTTAATCCTAATTATGAGATGGCTCCATTATAACAGGAAAATCAAGGCCGACAGTAAGGAAGCCATGTCATGTGTGCTATTTGTGACAGGGAAGAAACACCTTAGAACCAAGAGCGCAGGGAACAGGAACCACCGAGATGACTGCATAAGATAAGCCTAAGACCCTGTTTGTGTGAGAGAAAACTGCCTATTCCTGGGGAGTAATTTTTGGAGATAAATCTCCAAAAAGTTTGTTGCTTGTCTAATCTGACTTTTTACATTGTGCTGTAGGCTCATAATTAGATAGTATAACATTTTTATTATTGAACAATTTTAGAAATTGTTCTAATCATTAAAGGTGTAGAATTAAATTTTGAGATATTAAGTAGGTAATATACTATTGAATTTTCTTTTTTTCTGAGAACATATCTGAAAAAAAATCCCATCATCTGTTTTATTTGTAGAAATGAGTTTTTAAAAAATAATGAAATTGCGCATGGTATTCTTAATATGTGGCTATTAGATCCAAATAGTACAAGAGCGAGGACTCAATATTTGCGTACCCACTGCTTTGGACATGGTACTAGAAATATAAACACAACTACATAGACATAAAAATTTATGACTCTATAGCCATAATGTTTTATTAGATAGATTAATATGTATCTATAACATACAAACTCTCAGCCTAATTTTAATTATGTTCTAAAATCTAAGTGCCGTGATTGTATATAGAGATTCCCTTATTGAATACTTGTTTGTTAAACACACCATTTGAAATATGATGCAAAAATCAACGTTAATGGGCCAGGAGTTTGGCCTATGGTAGAGTGCTTTCCTAGCATGCACAAAGACCTGGGTTCGATTCCTCGGTACCACATACATAAAAAAAAAAAGCCAGAAGTGGTGCTGAGGCTCAAGTGGTAGAGTTCTAGCCTTGAGAAAGTCCAAGGACAGTGCTCAGGCCCTCAGCTCAAGCCCAGGACTGGCAAAAAACAAAAACAAAACAAAAAACCAAACCAAAAAAAAATCAATGTTAATAAATTCTTTAAATGAAAAAAATAATGAAATTCCTTGAATTTGAGAATCAACTAATTTGAAAGCAACAGTTTCAACCAACCAGAAAACTATTGTTCAATTCACACATTATTTTTTTAAGGATGCAGCAAAGTAAAATCCACTAAATACTAAAGCTTTCTAGCTGGAAGATTTAAGAATTTACTTTGTCCCCAAAGCAATATCATCCAATTTCACAAGAATAAAATGATTGCGAACACTCAATAGTAACTGCAAATGGAGTTTAACTGCAAGGAACAAATTCAGGGTTTTCCTTCCAAATGTGAATTTTTATATCCAAATGTGTTATTAAATCATAGTTATTCTCTTCTGAAGAGTTACCAAGATCCCATAGGAATGATCAATAAAACATGGGCCTGGCTCAGAGTTGCCCTCACCACCATGAAATAGTCACTTCCTTCAAAGGGACTAGATAGAAATGGGGTTCTGACAATGCTAGTAGTTATTTACATAACTGCCTGGCATGTCCACTGTACCATGTCAGACTGCTGGTGCTAGAAGAATCCTGAACCAATGTCACTTAATGTATGGATGACAGTGCCAAAAAGCAGGGAGATTATTTCTACATTGATTCCAAGTACTCTTTCATTACTGAAATGATATTTGAAATTCATGAGCAGAACCAAGGAAGGTCTCTAGAAATCCAAAGTTTAGGCTGCACATAATGTAAGATACAGTTCAGTTCCTTTATAGACACCAGTCACAGGAGTAAAGACAGACAACAACCAGTGAGTAGCTCCCTCAGAAACTTCTGAAGGCAATAGACAAATGATATGTAGATGTTTCAAATCAGGGCAAAATTTTCCATATGATTGGGGCAAATCTGAGAGACCAGTAATAGCCAAATATCTCTGAATTGTGTTTCTTTCTTGGCACTATATGGTCTTTGTACTTTTTATCTTCTCTCTAGAGACAGTTAGATGGAAGTGTTCCCTGCATATCTATTTCACAAGAATTGCAAAACTGTCCAGTTCCCAGAAGGAGTTTCTGTAGGGCATCTGAGAGGCTGGCAGGTACACAAAAGGGTCATTTCTGAATATTGTTGTTGTCGGATATTATAACTAGTCCAGACCTCACTGTAGCCAGCTCTAAGTTGACGTAACATCCCATAGTTACTTAGACCCCAAGTGAGGGCCCAGAACTTGAACTGTTTCTTTTTCTCACAGCATGGTTATGGTATTCCAAATAAGACTGGATTATTCTACTGCAACTCTTGGCAATGTCTTGGAGTACAAAGTGTGGCCTGCGAAACCATTTCTATTTCTCTGCTAAAGTTTCTTGTCATTTCAACCTATCTAGCATATTCTTCTTTAAATCATGGAACATTGTTATAATAGCTTTTTAAAAATCCTTGCTAATATATAGCTCATCTCAGCGTCAAGCAATATAGAGAGTAGGTTACCACTTTCCAAGGTTTGTTTCTTGCCTTTTCCTTCCTTCTTGGTTGTTTCTCCCTTCATCCCTCCCTCCCTCCCTCCTTTCTTCCTTCTTTTTTCTTTTGGTATGCTGTATAGCTTTAGATTATAAATGTTTCTATGTGAAGACACTGCTAGCCTAGAGTGTTGTTTTAGCAAGCAGAAAAAAATATTTGTCCTTAAACAAATATAAATGAGAAAAACTGTCTTCCAGGTATTAGCTTAAATTTATTTGGTTCTTTTCCCTTTAATTGGACTATGCATGTTCATGGTTCAGAATCAACCAAAGATCTGAACAGTTTGCATACAGAATTTGGTGCTTCTCTTCATGTGCATACATAGAGTTACCTCAGACTCTTTCCACTGTAGGCCAAAAGGACTCAGATTTTTTGCTAAAGTTTTAGTCTTACAACTTGTTGTATGTACTCAGACCCAATGCATTTTTATCAGTCATTTTTTTCCATCATTCTATCCCTGCTATCACCTGCATCCTCACTCATCTCCTCAAGTTTCCTAGTTTCATTTTCACATATGTACATTGAGAATTACAACTGCACTTAGCCACCATTTTTTTTCTACATTCCTTGGCCCTTCCATCCCCTAAGCCCCTTGATTTGTAAGCAGGATACCTCGGTCCTTTGAGAAAGTAATCACAATGAAGCAATGGAGAAGAAATTAAGAGAAAGGAAATCAAGGAAACACAGAGGTCATGTTTGGTGTTTAATTAGGAAGCAGTAAATGTGACAGGAAGCCGCAGAATTGTTTCTAACTGCCATAGCTTCTTCTTCCAGCTTACCTGTTCATTCTGAGACTAAATGAAAGGGTCTCTAGGATATGGAAACAAGAGCTTTATCTTGAGTGACTGTTGTTCTTAACGTACTATGTTATTGCTCTTCTCCTCTGTTGTCCTTTGGTTAATCTCATATTGTTACTGTATCTGACTTTGTTATCTGGTATATTGTATATACGATTATTTGTTTATTGAAATAGGAAAAGAAAGGGGGGAAACAAGATGATTAGGAGAGGGTGGAGGAGGAAAATTGGGACAAAAATATAAGAAGGGGTATGGTATCAATGTATGAGAAGTAACGCACCTTCTATCTGGCGAATGTAACTGTAACCCTTCTATATATTACCTCAATAATAAAAAATAAAATGGGAAAAATATTATTAATAAAAAGGAAAAATAGTCAAAAAATAAGATCACTGGGCATCGGCTACGCTAAGCATTGTTGTACACACTATAGAAATAGTTCCTGCCATGTTTAATATTCAACTCTCCTCTGCTCCCTTCCAATGTTCATCTATGCATTCAGATGTTTCCCTTAGGGAGTTGGAACTCAACTGAACCTGTCATAACAGAATGATTTTCCTCATCTTGTGCCAATCCCATTGAAATACACTGTCTGCTCTTTGAGGGCTGAAGAAATGTTGATTTTTCACTCTTATAGTCACACAGAGTCGGAGAGTTAATGTGCTTTTTATGGTGAATCCGATCATTAAAAGAATACATAGTCAAAAATAGACTATTTCAGTTAAAGGGGAGGAAAAAAACAATAACAGGCTGAGGTGATAGATATGTTGGTTAGCTTGATTCCATAACGCTACCTTGATTATACACCATTGTATCATATATAATAGGACGTTGTAGCCCCTGAATACATAAATTAGCATGTCTATATCCAATAAAAAAGTTTTAGGTGTAAAAATGATACCACTAGTTGTCAAACTGTTGGCTTAACTTTATTGTACATTATGTTTCATTTGTTAGATGTGCTGAGTGCTTAGTAAGGAGTAGACACTGGTTCACCTAGACAAAGTACTAGGCATTAATATGATTTTAAAACTTTCTGGTTAATTTTATTGCATGTAGATTTAAAATCCATCAAACTAATGAGTAGTTACTATTTATTATTTATTCATTTATGTTTGAGAGCTGTTATTTTGTGATGGAAATTTTGACAAAAAGCTCTGTGAAGTATGAACAGAAATATTAGCAACCTTTGCATTAGGGAACTCTTTATGCCTTGCATTTATTTTACAATGGCTTCTTTTAATGCTCTGTCCAACTCTAACTCAGCAAATTATTATGAATAATTTTAACATAATGATCAATATTTTAATTTAATGCAAAAGTAATTTTACAGGGAGGAAATGGTTATTCTAGCAGGTACTTATTCCTAAATTAGATTGACTACAGGGGATAAACCATAGGGGGAATAAAGGAGAAAGAAAGAACTTCATGTAGTAGATTAAGAAACAGCGACAGGGGATGAGGGAGGGAAATGGGGACAAAATATGAGAAGAGGTGTCAATGCACCTACTATCTGGTGAATGTAACTGTAACTCTTCTATACATTACCTCAACAATAAAAAAAATTAAAAAAGAAAAGAAACAGCAACAACAGGGGCTGGGAATTGGGCCTAGTGGTAGAGTGCCTGCCTAGCATGCACGAAGACCTGGGTTCAATTCCTCGGTACCATACACACAGAAAGTGGTGCTGTGGCTTATGTGGTAGAGCTCTAGCCTTGAGAAAGCCTAAGGACAGTGGTCAGGCCCTGATTTCAAGATGCAGGACTGACAAAACGACAACAACAAAACCCCTCTTGTTTCCATATCTTGGAGTTCATTTCAATTAGCATCATTTTTATTAAACCCTCTAGGGATTGGTTTTATTCTGGTACCCTGGGTCACACACACACACACACACACACACACACACACGCACTCATAGTTACACATATATGTGTGTGTGTGTGTGTGTGTGTGTGTCTGTGTGTGTGTGTGTGTGTGTATATATATATATATAATCTGATTTGGGGAAGGCAAGGGAAATAACAAAGTGGTGAAACAGGGACAAAGGGTAAACCAATGCAAGAGCCATACTCATGAGATACTAGGTTAGGAATGAACTCTACAACTTGGAGTTGGGAAAGTTGGGAGAAAGTAGAAAAGCGAGGGAGGGGGTAACTATGCTTGACAAGAAACGTTCTCATTATCTTATGCAATCGTAACCCCTCTGTATACCACTTTTACAACAAAATTAAATTAAATTTTAAAAATTAGCTAAGCAGAGGCTGGGAGTTTGGCCCAGTGGTAGAGTGCTTGCCTAGCATGCACAAAGACCTGGGTTCGATTCCTCGGTACCACATACATAGAAAAAAGCCAGAAATGGTGCTGAGGCTCAAGTGGTAGAGCTCTAGCCTTGAGAAATTTCAAGGACAGTGCTCTGGCCCTGAGCTCAAGCCCACAAATGGCAAAAAAAAAAAAGAAAAAAGAGAAATTAGCTAAGCAATAAAATTTTTAAAAATAAATTAGATTGAATTACTTTCTGATGAAACTGACTTACATAATACTCATTTGACTTGTACTAGATAGGATAGCTTAGATTATGGTGGGTCATCTGTCCTTAATAGGTCCTGTAGGTGTCTGTTTACAGTCTCTGTTTAATAGAAATAAGCCTATGCACTATTGTCTCTGTTTTATGTAGGACAGAAAACACATAGGCAAACATATATGCCACAAAATGGCAAAAAGGGAGAGGGATGCTAGAATGCACTGATACCAGGTTTGACATATGCTTAGTCACATAGCCTTCTTAAAACTCTGGGGAGCTACAAAGCTTAGTCAACAAAACTAACCCCTGCTCTCTGTAGATAAGGGAGAGATCATTGGGCTGTAGAAAAAAAAAGCAAGACAATGAATTATAGAAGGAAATGGGAAATGTACAAGAATAACTGGCATGTATTAGATTCCCAATACATAGTGTTTGAATGAATGCATGAAATGAGGGAGAAATGTAATGGAAAATACTTTAGGCTGTAGCAGAAATTTATTTCTGAGAATTGTCAGCTGCTGTGTTGAATCTAGAACTAAACTATCAGTGTGCTATTGTAGCCAGCAGATTTTCCCGCCAGTGATAGACTGTCTAAGGGGGAGGAAAGGAGATGGTTTACCATAGAAAGAGAAGAGAATGCTTTCTCCAGGTTGCTAATTCTATCTTTTGATGTAACTACTGTTTTCTTTGAAAGGATAATCTATAATGATAAAAGAAAACTAATCAGACTTTTATTTGAACTATCAAGAAATCCATTGTCATTATAAAATTAACCTACTTTGGTTAGTTTGGGAAATTTATTTGGTCATCTATTATTCCTTCACTTGAATCTCAGTCTATCCCATTGGTGAAATAGGTTGAAAGCAACCTGGTGCCTTTGATTAACTGATGCTTGTAAATTTTACTGTTAGAGTCTCCTTTGTATATACTCAAGGACCAGCCACTAACATGGAGGTTTTAAATTTTCTTTCATTTTATAAATTTTTATAATTTTAAATAAATCTTTAATGTTATAATTTTTAGAAATTATTTAATTTTACAGTCTTATTGATGTTTAGTTTACATGACATAATTCACTTTTTCAAGTGAACAGTCGGTTAATTGCAGTAAATTTATGCTTATTAATTTGTGTGCAACCACCATACCAATGCATTTTTGGCCACCTTCAGACTTTAGGCAACCATGAACTAGCATTTAGAAGACATCATTTTCTGTCATCTGTTGAAAAAACTTCCAGTGAACGAGAGCAGAATAGCTGGTGTTTGTTTTTAATGTAGTAACTCAATATTTCTTATTGAACTAGCAAACATGTAGATTAGGTGGGCCCTATATTTCACTACTAACAGAAGCAGAATAGAGTAGAAAATTGTTCTACTCTAAACTAAAACTAATTTATTGCATGCTTCATTTGATTTTACATAATTGCAATTTTTCTATTAGACATCTCTTTCAGTTTTGAGCTGTGTATTGTAAGTCACCACTTTGATACATTAGTTATTCTAAAAATGTATAATTGCCCCTTTAAAAAAAGATGTATTGATGCGTGTGCAAGGGGAAAAAATACCCAAAGACATCAAATAAGAACTTCAGATGTGAGCAAATAAATGGATGGAAAATAGATTGATGACTTCATATATTCAGGTCTCAGGAAAGTGGCTTGTGGCCCACGTTCTCAGAGGGTAGAGAAGTAATAAATTGTCCATAGATTTGAAATAGGATTTCACTGTTCTCATGTTTATTTCACAGAAGAAATGTGAAACATGTTCTAGCAAGGAATAAAGCATTACAGTGGACCAAGTCCTACAGTTTACCTGAGTTTCCCTATGATGTCAAATGCATGTTAGCGGAGCAGCAGTGTCCAGATCACAGCACAAGGATACGGATCATTGAGTTTCTCCAGGCCGACATGACTAAGTACCTGGAAGGCTCACTGTAAGTAATAACAGGGCAGGCTCTCAGCTTTGGGAGAGGGTGTGTTTCCCGAGGAGAGGAGACGTTCACGTGGAATCAAATCTTCAGGTCTTGGATGACACACAACAGAAGTCCCACGTGCACTATATTTCAATGTCTGTGTCGTTTTATTGGAAGATTTGTCAAAAAGTGAATATAACATAAACGTCTCTTGAACTCAGGCTTTTTGAAGTGAAATAAATCTTTCTTGTGGTTAACAGGTATCCCACCACTCAGCAGTACAATGATGTGGTCAATGCCTTACTGCAGGCCCATCCATTCCTGGATGAGGACGGCTGTGGCTTTGTAAGTGACCCGTGGTCCAGTCATCCTGTTCATCTCAGTCCACCCCGAAATAATAGCTCATTTGACTCTCCTCTAACCCCAGAGCAGCTGACAAGATGGATCACATTGTTTCATTGATCAGGGGATCACCTGTTAATAGTTAACTTCGGTAATTTGTACTAGAGCTGTTCTAGACGTGGGACTTCCAGACTGAGGACATGATAGTTTCTGAAGGGCAAGAAATAATCTTATGGGAACTTGTGCTTCTATGTCCTTCACTGTAATTTAAGAATATAATTTGTATAATAATGTTCCAAAGTTACTGCAAGGATAAATCAAAGGATAGATGCATTACTTCCGCTATTGTGAGTTCAATCCCAGGGATGATAGACAAATGAAGATTTTAGCATTTATGTAGCATTATTCTAATCTCCTGTAAAAAATAATAATTAGCCTGTTTGATTTTACACAGTTTTTATGGAAACGAGCCCTCAAAGATCGTTTTAAGTATGTTCGAAGGCCTATTGAAGATGATGAACAAGTAATGAGAAATAAGTACAAATTTGGACACCGAAGAGGCCAGACAAGAAAATCCTTTGCTGATACAAGATTTGATGAAGTTAAAATTGTACAGATAAAAGTAAGATTGAATCTTTAAATGTTCTGAGCACTTTGACTGATTGATTGAAGAATAATAAAACTTTATAACAAGATACCTTTAAAAATTATAGGTATATCAGAATCCAATTAATCAATAATTTGCATGGCAAATAGTGAGTAATGTGTCCAAAAGCAGTTTGAAGCAAGAATGTTACTGAATATCTCATGGTCATTTTTTCACAATCTTTAGATGACTTGGGAAAACTCGTGAAGTTCTGGGCCCTTGAATTATTTCTTTCTCTCATTCTCTTATGCATTTTATAAGCTTTTTTCTTTTTCCTTTTAGGTGATATTTTTATTGTATTTTCATTATCTTCAAATAGTTGTACATGGGAATTTCCATTCAACAAATCATTTTATAAATGCAAGGCATCTTGATCTTGTCCCCACTTTCATTACTCTTCCCCATTTCTCCCAATCCAAGTCTTCCCTTCAATTTTTCTTTTCTTTTTTTGTTGGGGCTGGACTCTGTCGCTGAGCTCTTCAGCTTAAGGCTACCACCATACCCCTTGAGCCACAGCACCACTTCTAGTTTTCTGGTGATTAATCTGAGATGAGTTTCAAAGGACTTTCTAGTGCCCAAGCTGGCATTGGACCCAGATCCTCAGATCTCAGTCTACTGAGTAGCTAGGATTATATGCATGAGCCACCGTGCCCGGCCTCCCCTCAATTTCTTAATTTCATAGGGTATGCATTCAATAATATGACTCGAGTTTCCACTTTCCTCTTATTCCTCTCTTCATGTACTGGGACTTCAACTCTGGGTTTTGTGCTTGCTGGGCATCTCTCTCTAGTTGGGCCAGTTAGGACTGTAAGCCTTCTATGTATGCTTTTTTTCTCTATAGCTAAGACGATGCTTGCACCCATTCCAACTCTTTCCTTTTGGTATAGGTCTTTTCCCGAGTTAGTACAGGCAGCCTGGAATACTTAGGGAGACACTGACTCCTCTAAACCCCCACAAAAACAAACAAACTTTAAAAAATCATGATAAGATAGAAGTGTTTTTGGTTTTTTAAATATCACTCATATTCTTAAATCATCCTCTGGAAAATAATATTATTACATCAGGCATATCTTGCTTTTCTGCAAAAAGCTGATTGTTGGTACATGAACACAGAGTTCTTTTATTAGGGAATTAAAATGTAAAAAAAAAAAAGCGGTTTTTCTTCTTTTCCTGTGTTTCATGTCCCACAAAGAGGACAGTTAAAAATTGTTCTCTTAAGGGCAAGTTCATGGGATCCGAGATCACGCCACAGAGAGGCTGTTTACAGTCAAGCTCTTCTCATTTGTCAAGGCATCATCTTTGAGCCAATTTTTATACTCTTGCTTCTTTTTTTTTGTTTTTTGTTTTTTTTTCCTCCGTGTGTGTTTTTTTTATTGTAATTAGTAAAAGGGTTACATGATATTTGCCAGATAGAAGGTGCATTAATTCACATACATTGATACCCTTTCACATGTCTTGGTACCCGTTTCCCTCCCCCCCACACCCCCCACCCGTCTTGGTTTTCCCCCCTTCCCTATCAAATTTCAAATATCCAAATACAAATAAGTTCAATATATCAGATAACAAAGTAAGATACTATAACAATATGAGATAACCAAGGGACAGCAAAGGAGATGAGAGACAACATAGTACATTAAGGACAACAATCATTCATTATATGGCTTTTGTTTCACTATCCTGGAGGTCTTTTCAGTTAGCTTCACATTATATGTCCTTATGTATCAAGATTTTGCTCTATTGCAAATCTCTGCTAGTAGAGCCCAAGGTTTCTACTGATTATGACGAATGAGGGAAACCATTGAGCATAAGTTCCTTTGAGTCTGGCTTACTTCACTTAATATGATTTTTTTCTAAGTCTTTCCATTTCCTAACAAATGGGGCAATGTCATTCTTTCTGACAGCAGCATAGAATTCCATTGTGTACAAATACCACAACTTGTTGATCCACTCATCAACTGAGGGACATCTAGGTTGGTACCATGTCTTTGCTATGGTGAATAGTGCTGCAATGAACATTGTTGTGCTAGTGGGTTTAGTATGTCCTTGTTTCTGGGTGGTTGGGTAAATGCCAAGTAGTGGAATTGCTGGGTCATAGGGGAGTTCTATGTTTAGCCTTTTGAAGCACTGCCACACTGTTTTCCATAGAGGTTGAACGAGTTTGCACTCCCACCAACAGTGTAGTAGTGATCCCTCCTGGCCACATCCCCTCCAGCATCTGTTGTTATTCGTTTTCCTGATCCTGGTCATTCTAACTGGAGTGAGGTGGAATCTTAGAGTCATTTTGATTTGCATTTCTTTTATGACCAGAGATGTTGAGCATTTCTTCATGTGTCTATAGGCCATTTTTGTTTCTTCTTCAGAGAAGACTCTCTTTAAGTCTTTGGCTCATCTTTTAATGGGATGGTTGTTACTTTGGAGGTTAGTTTTGGAGTGATTCAATTTTTTGAGTTGTTGATATATTTTAGATATGAGGCCTTTGTCCGTTGTTTGGTTGGTGAAGATCTTCTCCCACTCTGTAGGCTTCCTGATTAGTTTACTAGCTATGTCCTTTGCCATACAAAAGCTCTGCAGTTTAATGCAGTCCCACTTATCCAGCCTTTCTCTGATTTGTTGTGATTCTTGGTCCTTATTAAGAAAGTTTCGACCTGTGCCAAGGAGGCCTAGTGTATCTCCTATTCCTTCAAGGTAGAGTTTTCAGTGTGTCAGCTTTTACCTCCAGGTCTTTGATCCATTTGGAGTTAATTCTAGTGCAAGGTGACAAAGAAGGATCCAGCTTTAGTTTTCTGCAGGTGCTTAACCAGTTCTGCCAGCACAGCTTGTTGAAGAGGCTGTCTTTCTTCCATTCTATTTTTTTGGCTCCCTTGTCAAAGATTAGGTGGCCATAGGTCTATGGTTTAATATCTGGGTCCTCAGTTCTATTCCATTGGTCTTCAGGCCTGTTCCTGTGCCAGTACCAAGCTGTTTTGAGAATTATAGCTCTGTAATAGAGTCTAAAGTTTGGAATTGAAATTCCTCCAGCGCTGTTCTTTCTGCTAAGAAGTGTTTTTGCTATACGGGGTCTTTTATTATTCCATATGAAATTTTGGATTGCCTCTTCTATTTCTCTAAAGAATGACATTGGGATGTTGATGGGTATTGCATTGAATTTGTAGATAGCTCTTGGCAAGATTGTCATTTTCACAATGTTGATTCTTCCAATCCAGGAGCATGGGAGGTTTTTCCATTTCCTTAGTTCTGCTTTAATTTCCTTTTTTAGGGTTTTAAAGTTTTCATCAAAAAGGTCCTTTACATTCTTAGTTGAGCTAATTCCTAGGTACTTTATTTTCTTTGAGGCTATTGTGAAAGGAGTTTCTTTCCTGATTATTGCCTCATTCCTCTCACTGTTGGCATAAAGGAAGGCAGTTGATTTTTGAGGGTTGATTTTATAGCCTGCTACTCTTCCAAAGCTTTGAATCAGCTCAAGGAGCTTGGGAGTAGAGTCTATAGGATTCTTTAAATACAGAATCATGTCATCTGCAAAGAGGAATAGTTTTATTTCTTCTTTCCCTACTTGGATCCCCTTTATGCTTGCTTCTTGCCTTATTGCACTGGCTAGGAATTCCAGTACTATGTTAAAGAGTAGTGGAGAGAGTGGACATCCTTGTCTCGTTCCTGATTTTAGAGGGAATGGCTTTAGATTTTCACCATTAAGTGTAATACTAGCAGTAGGTTTCTCATACACAGCCTTTATTACATTGAGGAATGTTCCATGGATTCCTAGTTTCTCCAGAGCTTTTAACATAAAGGGGTGTTGGATCTTGTCAAATGCCTTTTCCGCGTCTATTGAGACAATCATGTGATTTTTGTCCTTGCTCCTGTTGATGTGTTGAATTATATTAATTGATTTGCGTATGTTGAACCAGCTTTGCCTTCCTGTGATGAATCCAGTTTCATCATAGTGTATAATTTTTTTGATGAGTTGTTGTAGACAGTTGGCCAGTATTTTGTTGAGAAGTTTTGCATCGATGTTCATCAAAGATATAGGTCTATAGTTCTCTTTCTTTGATGAATCTCTGTCTGGTTTGGGGATGAGGGTTATACTGGCTTCATAGAATGAGTTTGGTAAGGAACCTTCATTTTCAATTTCGTTGAAGAGCTTGAGGAGTATTGGTGTGAGCTCTGCTTTGAAGACCTTATAGAATTCAGCTGTGAATCCATCTGGCCCTGGGCTTTTCTTAGGTGGAAGTTCTCTAATTGCCATTTCTATTTCAGAGCTTGAAATAGGCCTGTTGAGTTGGCTTAGTTCTTCTTGGTTCAGTGTGGGTATGTTAATATTGGCTAGGAATTCATCCATTTCATCTAGATTCTCAAATTTGTTGGCATAAAGGTTTGAGAAGTATTCCCTCATGATATTCTGGATCTTGGTAATTTCTGTCGTGATATTACCATTTTCATCTGCGATTTTGTTTATTTTGATATGCTCTCTTCTTTTTTTGGTAAGATTTGCTAAGGGCTTGTCAATTTTGTTAATTCTTTCAAAGAACCAACTCCTTGTTTTGTTGATTCTTTCTATAGTTTTTTTGGATTCCAAATCATTTAATTCTGCTTTGATTTTATTTATTTGCTTTCTTCTACTGGGATTAGGGTTGGTTTGTTGCTCTTTTTCCAGGAGCTTAAGGTGAGACATTAACTTGTTGGTTTGCAATTTTTCCAACTTGTTGTTGTAGGCACTCAGTGCTATAAATTTTCCTCTGAGTACTGCCTTTGCTGTGTCCCAAAGGAGTTGGTAGTTTGTGTGCTCCTTACTGTTAAATTTCATAAACTGTTGGATTTCTGTTCTGATCTCTTCGATGACCCATTGGTGATTCAACAATGTGTTGTTCAGTCTCCATGAGTTACAGGGTTTTCGTTGGTGGAGGTGTGTGTTCAGTTCCAGTTTGATGCCTTTGTGGTCTGAGAGTATGCATGGAATAATTTCTGTGTTTCTGAATCTGTCCAGGTTTGTTTTATGGCCTAAGATGTGATCTATTTTGGAAAATGTTCCATGTGCTGCTGAGAAAAACGTATATTGTGTCATTGCTGGGTGGAATATTCTGCAGATGTCTGTTAGATCTAGTTGGTCTATATAGTTGTTCAGTTCTAAGGTTTCTCTGTTGAGTTTTTGCCTTGTTGATCTGTCCATAGGTGAAAGTGGTGTGTTAAAGTCACCGACAATCACTGTATTTCGATCTATGTATGGTTTCAGTGTAAGTGAAGTTTGCTTGATGAAGTTTGGAGCTCCGGGATTGGGTGTGTAAATATTTAGGATCGTTATGTCTTCCTGGAGGAAAGATCCCTTTAGTAGTATGTAGTAACCTTCTTTGTCTTTTCTTACTAATTTTGGTTTGAAGTCTATTTTATCTGATATGAGGATGGCAACTCCAGCCTGTTTATGGGGGCCGTTAGCTTGATAGAGTTTATTCCAACCTCTCACTTTCAAAAGATGCTTGTTTTTTTGGGTAAGATGTGTCTCTTGAAGACAGCAGAACGATGGCTCTTGGTTTTTGATCCAACTAGACATCCTATGCCGTTTAATTGGAGAGTTGAGTCCATTGATATTGAGAGTTAGGATTGAGAGATATTTATTAGGTCCTACCATTTTTAAAAGCTTTTATTTGGGCCTGTGTCTTGACAGTTCTTGTGGTCCTTAGGTGGTATGCTGTTTAGGTGCCATTTCTTTCCCTATATTGCATTTATTTTGGTTTTCTATGTATAGAACATCTTTCAGAATTCTCTGTAGTGTTGGTTTTGTTGCGACATATTGTTGCAGCTTTTCCCTGGAATGGAATGTTTTTATTGTTCCCTCAGTTATGAATGAGAGCTTAGCTGGGTACAGTATTCTTGGTTGGTAGTTATTTGACTTAAGGGCATGACATATATGCTTCCAGTCACTTCTTGCTTGCATGGTCTCTGCTGAGTAATCTGGGGTTATTCTGATTGGTTTTCCTTTATAGGTTACTGAACCCTTTTCCCTGGCTGCCTTTAGGATCCTTTTTTTGGTTTCTACTGATCCAGTTTGGATTACAATGTGGCGGTGAGATGTTCTTTTCTGCTCAGGTCTGTTTGGGGTTCTAAAAGCTTCTTGTATCTGGATGGGTCTGCCCTTCTGGATATTTGGGAAATTCTCTGAGATGATTCCCTGAAGTATATTTCCAATACCATTGACCTCTTTCTCCAAACCCTCCTCAATACCAATTAGCCTTAAATTAGGCTTCCTAATTGTATCTTGGACCTCCTGAAGCGCTCTCTCATTTTTCCTAGATTTGGATTGACTCATTTTCTGTTCTTTCTCTATAATAACTAAATTATCTTCAGCCCCGGAAATTCTCTCCTCTGCATTGTCTAACCTGCTATCAAAGCTATTTACTTTATTTTTCATCTCCCTTGCTACTAATTGCTCATTTTTGATGCCTTGCATCTCTTCTTTTAGATCATGTATGGATTTCTTTAGCTCCTTGATTTCCATTTGAGTGGTTAGCTCAGTAGCTTTATTTTCTTTGAACATTTGCTGGAGTTCGGTCACCTTTTTATTTGTGGATTCTATGAATTCATCCATCTTTCTTTGAACAGCCTTTATTATGGCCTCCTTTATGGCTTCTTCTTTTTTACTTATCACCTTGTTTATGGTTTCCTCTTGTTCAGCTATGGCTTCCTCCCTTATGTCTTTCTTTATATTTTCACATTTTTCATTAATGATGTTTATCAATTGCATTTGTGTAGCACTTGGAAGACTCTCCTCTAGGTTTGCCAGTGACTGTTCCATTGGCTGTTTACATTGGGTGGGGGAAGTGGGAGGTGTTGTTTCTTGATTTGACATTTTTCTTGAGTTTCTTGTTCTGCCCATTTGAAAATGGGAGCAAGATTAATACTAAACACGATTATAGTTTTTCAGATAATTCCAACCTAGGCCTCTGTAGCTGGCAGACTCTAGATGTTCACAAGTTTTGATTGGTGTTATCACTCTTTCTTTTTGTGCAGTTACGGACTAGTCTAATAATTCACTGGTAAGCGATTTATATCCAAAACAATAAGCCTCTCAATCCAATCTCTATTGTCTTTAAGTCCCTCTGAGCCTAGAGAATGATTAAACACCTAGATATACAATGTTGCTCAACAGCCATCAAGTGTAGATCCATGCAGTATAAGGGTTGAAAGAGGAGCAGAGGTCCAGAGATAGAGAAATAGAATGAGAGAGGTCAGGGGGTAAGAAGGTAGAGTATTTGAGTACAAAGTTTGGAAAGTATTCGAATAAAACTTATGTGTTGCTGCACGACTAGCTCTTAGCCCAACCAGTGGCCTCACAGTGGACCATGGGATGGATCTGCGAGCTTCCGTCTGAGCGTGGTTGGCGGACGTTTTCCTGTGCTGCTTCCAGGTGCGGCCCCAAGCCAAGGGTGTGGGGATTGAGAGAATCAGGAGCTCTCAGCCGGACCAACAGGAGGCCCCTCTGTTCCCAGGGGAGAGGCCCAGCTGGGGACATGGGCTCCAAGGGCGGAGCTGAGCCTTTTTGGTTCTCAGAAGGGGAGCTTGGCTGCTGGTCGGCCCTTCAGATCCCTGCTGTGTTTGCACTGCTTTGTCAGAGTCTGTGACTGTGGGGGGCCCCTTGGTGCTGTCTTGCTCAGGATTCCCAGCTGGAGGATGCCCCGCTTGAGAATTGAGGGGGGGCAGATGCTGGCTCCTATTTACCCGCACCCCCTACCCACTGTTGTAAGGCAGGGTCCCAAAGCGCTCCACTCTCCAGATCCAGTGGCCTGGGTGAGGAGCCTGGTGGGCGGGCGGGAGCTAGCTCCGCCTCCCCTGGTGGGGTGCTGAGTCTTAGGGTCCGCCCACTCGTCAGTCTCCAGTCAGAGGGCTGGGGGTTGAGCCCGTTGGGCGGGTGGGAGTTGGGACAGCCCCGCCTCCCTTGGTGGGGTGCTGGGTCTTAGGTAGCCCGCCTGTCAATCTCCAGTCAATGGCCTGAGGGAGGGGGCTGTTGAGGGGAGGGACAGGATTCTAAATTCCTTGCCCCCCTGCTCCCGCCAGTCTTTCTCGGGCGGGGTGTTGGGGTCTGAGTTAAGTTCTATTGCTTGGCACCCGCTCTGCTTTCCCGATGTGTTTGGGGACACGCTGTATTACTCACGCCTCTGTGTCCCTCTGCGGGTGCTCCATGGTGGTGGGGAGTCTTTCACTCCCCTCGGGTCTCCGCCGCCGCCTGTGTTCTGCGTCTGGGTTCCGCCGCTTGCTGTTCTGGTTCCGCGTCTGGGTTCTGCTGCTTCCGTGCCGGGGCCAACCGGCAGCAAACCAGGGTTCGCAGATTGGGGTTCCTGAAATAGGGGACAAGGACTAGGAAGAAAAAGAAGAGAGACAGACACACTCGGTCCGGGATGTCCGCCGTCCAGGCAAAGACTGACTAGACTGCCGCGTTTATTTTCCCCTCCCCCTTCTTCCCTCCTCTTCTCCCAGGCAACCTCCAGGTGTTACATTCATA
This sequence comes from Megascapheus bottae, assembly GCF_031878675.1. NCBI lineage: Eukaryota > Metazoa > Chordata > Mammalia > Rodentia > Geomyidae > Megascapheus > Megascapheus bottae. Next base: position 24,206,684 of record NC_143516.1, read on the forward strand.
TGGTAATTCTCAGGTCATTTACATAGAATAGGGCCAGAAAGCAATAAGACAATATAGCCATCGTCTGATGCAAGTCAAGGTACAGTTTGATTCCACTCTGGCTCCCAACATGTCCCCCGTTTTTTATTTTAAAAGAAACACAAGTGCAATTTTTACTCTTTTCTATACCCCTAATTTATCCTGTCACATTTTCCAAAAATGACTTTGGTCCCTTGGTCCAACGGGGATTTGATGGGCGGAGATTCAACTTCCGTGACTTCTTCAAGCTGACTCAGGGGTGCCGTCTCCACGCTTGACCAGGGACCTTAAGAAGCCTAGCCTGTTTTATCAAGGGGTTGCAAGGATTAGACACCAGGAACAACAATCTACTCCAAACTAGAAATCATACTTGACATTCAACAACTGCACAAACCATCCTTGGCCACAACAGCGCAGCCTACCTAGCACCCGTTTGCAAAGGCTTTTTCTTGATTGTCTGGGGAACTAAATTTCTGCAACCTTAACAATGCTTCAGTTGTCAGATCTAAACAGATTAATAGAGACACAAGCTTCAGATCCACAAACTTTTCCTGAATTTGTGGCTGGTGTCAAAAATAAAAAAATTCGCTCAATTAGGACTTTAAACTACCCACTATCACAGAAGATTGACAAGTTCCTGCCCAGTTATGAAAGGCACGGGCATTAGTAAGGCATGCTTACAAACTATTCTATGACCTCCCGGCTCTGATTAATTTGAATGGCCAAGCACAAGTGACTCTAAGATCTGACACCAACTCTGCCATCCAAGCAGAGGCTTTCCTGTCCCGGTAGTGTCTCTCCACACAGGGATAAACATGCCATTGGCATTTCACTTTGTTGGTTGCTGGATTTGAACTCAGGGTCTGGGCGCTGTCTCTCAGCTCTCCAGCTCAAGGCTAGCACCCTGCCACTGTGAGTCCCGAGCTTGGTGCTTGAGTGCTTCCCCCCAGCTTTTCAGCTCAGAGCTATCACTCTGCCACTTCGAGCTCCAAAGCAACTCTGTCCCAGCATCCTGCTGGCAGATTAGACACCACAGTCTCACAGGGACTTTGCTTTGCCCGGGCAGGCTCAAAACTGTGGCTTTCAGATCAATGAGTCTACAAAAGGCCACTTTACTCCAATTAGAAGCAACAAGGTGGTCAATACAGAAATAGTCTCTAAGCATGATCTTACCTGGAACTTGGTGAGGGCCAAACTTACATCTGAATGAGGATCTGCTGTCCTTCTCCATGGGCCTTCTGGAGATTGCTATAAAGTAACTTACAAGAGTAAGCTGAAATAGCAATTAAGCAATTACTTTGGTAGTCCTGATTTTCCTTTTTTCTCTTTCTTTAAACATTTAAGACAATTTCACTTTCAAATATTGTTTAGAAACCCATTTCCAATGTTCTTAAAACTTTTGCTGATACTGGCTTAAACAATCAACACCTTAGCCTTTATTTGCAATTGAAAAACCTTTAAGGGCACAAAGAACTCCTTCTGCCTTCAGGCCCCCTAGGGCTCAAGTCACTCCTCTTGCCTTTTAGAAAAGGGCCTTTTTTTTTTTTTTTTTTTTTTTTTTTTGCAGTTTAGATTACTGTCTTAAACTCCAACAACAATTTAAACTCAAATAACAGTTTTTCCCTAATGCAAGAACTATAGACATCAGTGCACCAAAAGTCTAGGTCTGGACTTAGTTTCCTCTTTTTTTTTTTTTTTTTTTTTTTTTTTTTTTCACCCAATAGCATGGAGATAAACCTTTAAACATTCCTTTAAAATACTAATCACATTATCCACATTTTACCATCAGATTTGCAAGAAAAGACAGACAGGCAAAATTTCTGACGTTAATGAACAATTTCACATTTAAATCTCTAATACATGTTTCCAAACTTTAACTTAAAGTAATAAATTCCAAATTCCCTAACATCTCTGTGCTAAACAGGATACAATGTTTACAATGTAAACAGTTGTATGCCTTGCAATAAAATGCAGATTTCAGGATCTAGAAAAATATTTACCAGTTTTTCTTTAAGACAATGCAATAATCCTTTGAGACATAGGAAACATTCAAACCTACTAATTTTCTTGAAGTTTAGACTTAGATTTACCCAATTGCTTTTGTGTTTCAAATGAGCTCAACCATTGTTTTATACAGCATGCTGACAATTTAACCTTGAACATGTTCACTCACACCCATTCGTACACACATTCATACTCAAAGATCTTAAAGCGCGCAAAATTAATATCGGCCGTTCATTTTCCGGAAATTTTAGTACCATGAGGGTTTTTTTGTTGTTGTTGTTTTTTGTTGTTTTTGTTGTTGTTGTTTTTGCAAAGCTTATTCTTGGAGGTGACAACCAGGTTTTTTGTTGTTGTTGTTGTTGTTTTTGTTTTTAAACAAAGCTTTCTAACAAGGCAACTTAGCTGAAATTTATTCTTCCAGAGTTTGTTTCTGATATCAGACATATTACTTTTTGCAGATGAAAGTTGGGTGGGAGTCTTAAACCTAGGAGAACTAAGACAAGTCTGTGTCCTGTCACCAAGTGTCTCTAGACTGTCACTTCAGCAGGTTGTAGGAAAAAGGAAACTGAACGAAGCCTGCAGCTGCTTTGTCTGGCCTCTGCTCACCTCAGCTGCAGCGGATTGGGAGGGGCCATACCAGGCCCAGAAATGTTCAAATAAATAACAAGGATGTGTGCTTGAGTACGCACAGAAAAACCATAAGGATCCATACTTAGAAATGGTACCAATTTTAAAGACAAAACTGGACAAGGAAAAATATGTAACACGAACAAGACAAACGGAGACTTTTAAATAATCAGACATTGACATATAACAAGAAAATTGGACTCAATCAGATACACTTAACACAAAAAACATGAGCTCAAATGAATGTTTTCACCAAACAGTTATTTTTAGATTTAGACATGTCTTGCTGGTGGGACTCTCAGGTATGCCTTGATATTGACAAGAAACTCAGAAGGGGAAGGGGGGTCAAGGCGTCCCTTGACCACCCAGGCCTCTATTTTAGGCCCACAGTGCACCCCTTTTTTTTTTTTTTTTTTTTTTTTTTTTAAATAAAATAGAATAAAAAAAATAAAACAAAACACAGACATACAGGGGGTCGGCCGACTTCTACTTACCTCTGGAGGCCTTTGCTTTTCACCTGGGCATCTTTTATAAAAAAGGTTATTAAGAAGAGGGATGGTAAAGACAAAATAATGTCACATATTAAATTGTGTAGAGTCAATGAATATGTTAAAAGGTCCCTACATAATAGTAAAAGGAGGAGAAACACAGCTCATATGAATGTGTGGAACAAGTGGATCAGTAGCAGTCCCAATAGACATGCACAAATAACTCAGGTCCTTTCCACGTCGCAGGATGCACCACTGGAGGGTTGGGGGTGTAGGCCCAGTGAGTCGCTGCTTGGATGGCCACTGTCACTCTCCACGATCCGAACGCAGCGTTCAGGCAGCCAGCGGGCGTCATTTTCTCCTTGTGAAAAAACACATACATGCCCTCGACCCCAGGTTAGAACAGGATCGGGTCCATGCCAAGCACCAGTTAGGGGATCCTTCCACTTTACTAAGGCAAAAGCACGCTGCTCTCTTTTTTCCCAGAATCGCTGAGCAGCAGATAAATTATTTGAATCCAAATTCAAAAAATTTAAAACAAATAAAGCATGATTAAGTATATTCACAGGGGTAGCGGGATACGACTCCCCTTTCTGTATTTTAGCAATTTGATGTTTTAATAATCCATTAGCTCTCTCCACGATGCCTTGGCCTTGAGGATTGTAAGGAATGCCTGTAATATGAGTGATATTATAGGAACGGCAGAAGGATTGAAATGCTCGGCTTGCATAGCCAGGGCCATTATCTGTTTTTATTTGCGAGGGAATCCCCATCACAGCAAAGCATCGAATGCAGTGAGAGATACAATGTTTAGTGGCTTCCCCAGCAAGGGGGGTGGCCAAGATAAAATTAGAATAAGTATCTACAGTAACATGAACATATTTTAATCGGCCAAATGATGGAACATGCGTGACATCCATCTGCCAAATGTGATTAGAAAGCAGTCCTCGTGGGTTTATACCTAAATGGGGGGCTGGTGAAAAAAGGGACACAGTTGGGGCAAGTCTTGACTATTTGCCTCGCTGCTTCCCTAGATAATTTGAACTGTCGGCGCAAGGCTCGACTGTTTTGATGGTGGATGGCATGTGACTGCTTAGCAAGTTCAACCTGAGTTAAGTAAACTCTGGTGGCAGAGTCAGTGACCGCATTGCCTTCACTTAAAGGGCCAGGAAGATTAGTGTGAGCTCGAACAAAGCCAAAAAAACAGGGGTGGTTGCGAGAACAAAGCAAAGTTTGTATTTGGCGAAATTGGGTCTGAATATTGGAGTTAGTAGTTCCAATAAAGGGAACAGTTTCTATGACTTGAAGAGCACGGATTACATATTGACTGTCTGAGTATAAGTTAAAGGGCTCGTCTTGTAACAGGACGAGTGCCTGTAAAACAGCCTCTAACTCCACCTCTTGGGCGGAGGAAAAACCTGTAACCCAAGATTGAGTTTTCCCATTAATGGTCAGAGCAGCCGTTCCATTTGAGGATCCATCTGTAAATACCAAAGCGGCAGAGGATAAAGGCGAGGCCTGTACTATGGAAGGAAATAGAAACGTATGACACGCAGCAAATTGGAGAAGTTTGTTAGACGGGTAGTGATGCAAAATTTTTCCCGTATAATTGGCCCAAGCAATGGCCCAAGGATCGCAATGGGCGAATAGCCAATCTTGTTGTTGTAAATTATATGGGACACAGATAAAATGAGGTTCCTGACCTAAATATTTACGGGAATCCACTCGGCACATGTGTATCAGATTAGCTACCAATTCGTAGTAGGGGGTCAGCACTTTGCCGGGTGTTGATGGTAGATAAAGCCATAAAAGTGGGCCATCCTGCCACAATACAGCAGTTGGGGAGTGAGAAGTAGCTAAAATGTAAACTCCCCAGGGTTTAGAATAGTCACAATAGGTCATTTGTTGCTGGGAAATTGCCTTTTCTACAATTTGGATGGCCCTCCTGGCGTCAGGATTTAATTCGCGCAAGGATGTAGGGTTGGTATCTCCTTTTAAGAGATCAAAGAGGGGTTTTAACTCTCCTGTGGAGAGCTTTAGATAAGGCCGAAGCCAATTTATATCTCCTAAGAATTGCTGAAAATCATGAAGAGTTCTTAAGTGTGAAGTTTTTAATTGTATTTTTTGGCTTTTAAAATAGTGTGGGCCTAATATATGGCCTAGATATGTAAAAGGCGGGTGTTCCTGAACCTTTTCAGCTGCTATTACAAGGCCAAAGAGGCTCAGATCCTGCTTTAGTTGTCCAAAGGCTTGTCGTACGACGATAGGGTCAGAACAAGCCAACAAGATGTCATCCATATAATGAACAATATAAACAGAAGAAAATTTTTCACGAGTGGAAGAAATGGCTCTAGCCACAAAACTTTGACATAAAGTTGGGCTATTTGCCATGCCCTGTGGGAGCACAAGCCAGTGATATCGCTTCATGGGTTCTTTAAAATTAACAGAGGGGACACTGAAGGCAAAGCGCTTACAGTCTTGAGGCGCCAGGGGTATAGTATAGAAACAATCCTTCAAATCTATAATAATCTTATAAGTATCCTTTGGGATTGCCATGGGTGAAGGCAAGCCAGGCTGTAGGGCCCCCATCAGTTCCATTGTGGCATTTATTTTTCTCAAATCCTGTAACAGCCTCCATTTACCTGACTTTTTCTTTATAACAAAAATTGGAGAATTCCATGGAGAGTTAGAAGGGGCCACATGCCCCAAGTCCAGCTGCTCCTGTACTAGCTGCTGTACTGCAATGATCTTTTCTAGTGAAAGAGGCCACTGTTCAACCCATACCGGTCGTTCAGAGAGCCAATTTATGGGATCAGCATGTGGGGGAGGGCAAACGACAGCTCCCGTCAAGGGATACCCCAATCCTTGTCTCGTAGGGTGAGACTGGGGTTGGAGTGGCTCTAGCTCCCCCTGTGCTGCTCGGCCTAGTCCCCTAAAGGGGAGGAGGCCTTGATCAAGTAACTGCTTAGTGACCGCAGCACTAGGACTAAACATATACACTCCCATTTTTTCCATGATATCACGACCCCATAAATTAATTGGCAGATGATCCAAGACAAATGGCTGAAAATGACCAGAGTGCCCTTCCTCATCTCTCCAAACAAGGATCGCACTGCTCTGCTGTGGGTCAGTTGCTTGCCCAACCCCCTGTAGGGAAGTCATAGAGGTTGTCAGGGGCCATTGGGCTGGCCAATGTTTTTTAGATATCACAGACACATCTGCTCCAGTGTCTAATATTCCTTTAAAGGGCTTTTCTTGTATAAATATAGTCATCTCAGGCCTCTCTTGTTTTATGCTTTGTACCCAATAGATATCAGAAGATCTAAATCCTCTCTGTCCACATGGGGAATTAGTAGTCTCCCCGGGAGGTAAAGGCACAAGTATTAATTGTGCTAATTTTTGACCGGCTGGGATCGATACCACGTGTTTCGGGGCAGAGGCCATAACTTTGATTTCTCCAGTAAAATCCTGGTCAATTTTGCCAGGTGTAATCTGTATCCCTTTAAGGGCTGAGCTACTTCGCCCTAACAGCAATCCAGCCACTCCCGGGGGAAGGGGGCCGAAGACCCCCGTGGGGAGAGCTTGTGTCCCCATCTCTGGGGTCAATACTGAGCAGGTGGAGGAACAGAGGTCCAATCCTGCACTTCCTGGGGTGGCACGGAGGAGGCCGGAGACTGATCTTGGGGGGTTGTTAGAAGATGCACTTGTGGCCGAGAAGAGGGAGGGACTGCCCCATGGTTTTGCGGGGCCAGGGGCTGGCCCCTCCTCCAGTTTCCCGAAAGCGGGCGGCCATTGCGATCTGTTCTTGACCTGCAATCTTTAGCCCAGTGCTTCCCTTTACCACAGCGTGGACATGTGCCAGGTGATTTTTCTCTCTTTTGCCTGGCCTGGCGTGGGCATTGCGTCATCCAATGTCCTATTTGTCCACAAGAGAAGCAACGCCCTGGGGGTCTAGCAGCCCGAGAATGCCGCTGACCTCTATATTTTAGAGACTCAGTAACAGTCTTTCCTTGAGGAGCGGCGGCTAAAGTAAGGCCTTGTACATGGGAGGGTCCAATATCAGCACACAGTGAAATAAAGTCCGTGATTCCTCCCTTATTCCTATGGGGTCTGATAGCTGCCTGACAGGCGGCGTTGGCATTTTCATAGGCTATGTGTCTAACTATAATCTCCCTTGCATTCTCATCTTGTACTAGGCGGTCTGCAGTCTCCATTAATCGAGACAAAAATTCTAGATAAGGCTCATTTGGTCCCTGTTTAACTTCTACTAGATTTTTTGTACGATTGGAATTGCGTAACTTTTTCCAAGCCTCTCTCGCCGCAGCATTTATTTGTAAATAGGCCTCCTTTGCATAACCCAATTGATCTTTGGTGTTTTTATAGGTTCCCTCTCCTAACAACTGATCAACAGTGTAAGGCAGGTTCTTAGACCTATTTGTTTCAATTTTAGCCCGACACTGTGCAGTGAACTCTGTCTCCCATAATAAGTACTCTCCCGCACTAAGGCATGCTCTGGCAAGCCGCTTCCAGTCATTTGGGCATGCAATACCAGCACACGCGGCCTCCAATATTACTTGAGTAAAAGGGGCAGTTGGCCCATATTGGGAGCAGGCATTTTTTAAATCCTGTAATAGTTTAACAGGAACAGGTTGATGGTTTACTTGTTCATCATAATCAACTAAACTAGGGAAGCATCGAGGCCCTGAAATATCTTCCCTCTCTCTAGCAGCCTGAGTCAGGTTTAATTGCGATGCACTGTGCCTGGTTGTAGTGCCTGTTAAAAGGGACTTGTTGCTAGGGCCTTTAGGCTTGCCTAAAGGTTGAGAAAGGGATTGAGGCCGTAAGGCTGCAGCCGGAGGCGGTGGGTGTGAGGGGTAAGGTTTAGAATCAGACACCATAGTGGCCTGAAGGTCATATTTCTTTCCTACTTCTGGGGGGGCTCTCTGCTCTGTCCCCATTTTCGATAGAAAATGTAGGATTTCTTCTAACTTCTTCTCCATCGTAGCCATTCGGCCCTCCATTGACTCATCATAACTTTCCTCCTTGATATTCAAACCTGAATTCTGATACTCAATATCTACTGGTTGTTGTTCCCTTTTCAAGATCTCACTCTCTTGGGCTGCGGCATATGGCTCAGCCTCAGGTTTTTCAGAAGGGTCCTTTAACTCATAAAGTTCCCTTAATTCAAGACTAAGTTCAGCATTTTCATGTAGAGGATCTATGTATTCACTTACTAAACTCCATACAGTAGCAGCCTCTATTGGGGTCTTCTCGGGGCCATATACATCATAATAATCTAGAATTCTTTTTCCTATCCGCTGCCAGGCTTTTTGGAATTCCTCCTCTATAGACCTCGGGCATGCCTCCTCGACAAACTGTAGGAAGCTCTGAAGCACCCCTTTTTCCACCCGCGTTCCGTGGGCTTCAAATAGGCCTGTTAAGATCGGTAGAAATAACCCATGGCTATTAGCTTGACCCATAATTTTTACTCCTGACTATACTCTCTTAATAGTCCTACGATGTGTTACTCACCACAGGGAGGGGTCCTTCACCTTCGTCCCAGATTTTCAGGGTCCCTGTTCGGGCGCCAGATGCCGGGGCCAACCGGCAGCAAACCAGGGTTCGCAGATTGGGGTTCCTGAAATAGGGGACAAGGACTAGGAAGAAAAAGAAGAGAGACAGACACACTCGGTCCGGGATGTCCGCCGTCCAGGCAAAGACTGACTAGACTGCCGCGTTTATTTTCCCCTCCCCCTTCTTCCCTCCTCTTCTCCCAGGCAACCTCCAGGTGTTACATTCATATGGTAATTCTCAGGTCATTTACATAGAATAGGGCCAGAAAGCAATAAGACAATATAGCCATCGTCTGATGCAAGTCAAGGTACAGTTTGATTCCACTCTGGCTCCCAACACTTCCGCCGTTCGCTGGCCCGGTTTTGTGCTGGTTTCTGCAGCCGTTGGGCTCCCAGCCTGGTGCCCTCCACTGCCAACGCTTTTTGTGGGTTAGAGCCGGTGCCCGTCCCCGCTTTCCCCGCGTGGAGCCGGTGCCCGCTCAAGCCGCTGTTCGCGGCTTTCTGCGCGGCTTTCCCGGCTTTGGGCGAGAGATGGGGGAGGGGTCCTCTCGTTCCGAATTCTTTGAGAAAGTTGGATGTGAGCTTTATCTGGATTTCTTTTCCGGTTTGAGTCCTTCTCCGTTGCTTTTTGAGTTTGTTGTTGTGGATTTCTTTAGATAGTTGGCTCGTGGGACTCCCTGGTTCTCTCTTTTTGTCAGAGAAAGCTAAGCAGCGTCCCTATTGTCTCGGCGCCATCTTCCTTCCCTTCTGTCTACTCTTGCTTCTTTCTCAGCACATCTTAACTCTGGTAGGAACCAGTCTTCATGGCTTCATGTCTTTCAGACCTGCCTAAACCCAAGGTCAAATCGACTTAAGGCCCACATGTGATTCTTTGCAATAGAACTGAGTTTGTACCTTTCTACCAGCTGGGCTAAAGGAGAGATAGGTCATTGTTCAGATATGAAATGACAACACTGGCCACCACAAACAAATCTAACCGTAAGGACTTACTTTTTCTCCCCTCTTATTTATGGAGCTCAAAATTACTGATTCTTTGTATCAACACTCTTACGATTTCATGTTCTATAAAGCCAGGCATTCTGAAAAGATAGAAAAAGTTTACACAGACATATTGTACAAAATAATGTTTCTTCATTTCTGCTTCTTCTCTAGTGATGAAGCAGAGAATATAAATACTGAGAAGTAAAGATTGGAAGAATCTTCCCAAACACTGAATTTATATCACAGAACTGTAACCTTCAGACTAATTACCTAAGTTACTCTTAATCTCCATTTTGACTTTCTCACACCTCCATTTTAGTTTCCATTACATTTCTAAAATCTTAGTGATGTTTGAGTTAAGATACCTTTAGGTAATTTTCACTCTTTTTCTTATTTCTTCCTTCCTTCCCTTTCTCCTTCTTCCTCCCTTCCTTCCCTTTAAAATTCATTCATGTTTCTATGTGAATCTCAGGTGCATTGATTCTAACCAGTTTGTTTTTTTTTTTAATTTTTTTTTTTTGCCAGTCCTGGGCATGAGCTCAGGGCCTGAGCACTGTCCCTGGATTTTCTCAAGGCTAGGGCTCTACCACAGCACCACTTCTGGCTTTTTGCTATGTATGTGGTACTGAGGAATCGAACCCTGGTCTTCATTCATGCTAGGCAAACACTCTACCACTAGGCCAAACTCCCGGAACATCATTATCCAGATCTGGTTCTGGAGATGTAAGTTTATTCTTATTATTTTTATCTTTAATTAGTGATGCAAAAGGGTTGCCTTCTCCACAGCTGTTTCTCTTGTGGCTCAAAGCTGCACAGGACAGCAAAAGTTAGAGAAAAATGTCAACAGTTAATTGGATTCTGGATGCAATTACTGCCATTAACAGGTGGCAAGTTTACTAATACTTTGAAGTTTTCTAAGTCAGCTGTACATTTGGAAGCATGGAGCAAACTTTGCCTGCTGATTGATAGAGACACATGCCTGCATAATAAGCAAAGAGACTGCAAATTCTCCAGGGGACACCTCCTTTTCAAAGTCTACTTGATGACAAAAAGATTGAAAATGGAGATGACTGGAATTTCGTAGGAAGAAACCCTTAGCATTGTTCAATAGAAATGTAATTGAAGACACACTCAATTTTTTAATTTTCTTATAGCCATCATACAAAAAAGTAAAAAGAAGCAGATGGACTTTTAATAGTGTCTTCTGCATATATATCCAGAATATTATCATTTCAGTACTTACTCATTATATGAATTATCAATAAGATACTTTGCATTCTTCTGCATGTTAAGTCTTTAAAATTCAGTATTTCCAGTACACATTTTTACGCTGGTACAGCCATATTTAAATGGGGACAATTACAAAGGTTACCATATTGGATAGCTCAATACATATAACCTTGAAGAATGAGAGATCTAGTGAACTGACACTGTGGGGACCATTACAGTGAGCATGACCAATCGTTCGCCAATGATGCGTGTATTCACAAACTAGTCTTCAACTCTTTATGCTCTTCCTTGACGAAGAGGCTGTGGCTTGTTTTGGTTTTTTTTTTGCTTGTTTGTTTTCAGTCAGACCTTTGCTATGTAATTAGGCTGTCCTGGAACTCAGGACCCTCACGCCTCTACCTTCTGAATGCAGCAGCTACCAAACACACCTGCCTGGCACAGATTCATTAAAGCAGACTTTTGGTAATATATAGCTGTAGAAAATATTCAATTTTCATAACAAAGTATGGCCTTTGTAAATTTATTCAGCTTGCAGAATGTAGAGCAAAATTATGTTCAATAAAAGTCAATGTGAGTTTATTTCTGGGAGAATTAAAAAAGGTATGACTACATTTTAAATCATGCTGCAGTAGCTTACTACTTCAAAAAACATCCCAATCTTCTGTCAAAACTGAATTTAGAAATATTTGCCTTATTTCTGTTCCAGCTGCCAGGCTAGACTCAAACTTGGCTAAAACTGAACTCCATGATTCCAACAAATTCTCTAGAAGCTGAAAGTTACTATGGCGCATGTTTACTTGGAAGGGTGTCAGAGTTCAACTGGTCATGTTCTGGTCAAATTATGCTGATGGCTTTCAGGTCACAAACCCCCACAGAGGCCTCCTCCACTTCCCTTCCACGTGTTCCTCCTTCAGGAACAATCTTGGTTCCACCTCATTACTTTTCCCGTGTTCCTTTCTCAGCATATCCAGAGTCCTTTTGTGACCAATATTTTGGAATTGATTCTGTTGCAGCCGTATGCAGCTCCGTAAGACCCAGCCATTTCTCATCCATTACTTCTCGCCTCCCAAAATGCACCGAGGAAACTAGCTTTCACAAGAAGGCCATCTCTCTTTTTAGAGGGGTAGGGGCTCTACTAATCAGGATCCTCACCTGTCCCTTCTGTAGTATAAAGGATATGTGGACCAAATTTTTCCCGGCCCTGAAGTGTGTAAGTCAGTCATAAATAACAGATCTAGCAATTATATAAACTATTAAAAGCAAGAGAGATCTAGGAATTTCCAAATTGATTCAGGTTTATAATCTAGAGTAGAACCCCCAGTCAGGTCAGGTAGAAACTTCCTAAAAATGATTATGTGGGACTTTTGGGAGAAGCAATGCCTCATGTATGCAGTGATCCATAAATATCACTATCAGTACTTAGAGAATGATATGGCGGTAGTAGAAAGCTGTTTATATAATGAAAATTTGTATTTTCCATTACTTTTCCACATGTAAGAGGTTTCCCTTTCATTTAAATACCATTGCAGCTGGGAATTTGGCCTAGTGGTAGAGTGTTTGCCTCGCATATAAGACCCAGGTTCGATTCCTCAGTACCACATATATAGAAAAAAGCTGGAAGTGGTGCTGAGGCTCAAGTGGTAGAGTTCTAGCCTTCAGAAACTCAGGCCCTGAGTTCAAGACCAGGACTGGACTAAAAAATATCATATCTATCATTATAGACATTTGAGATTTTAAAAAGAACGTATAATGTATGGTATATGTGTTATTCACAGAACACTTCAGAAGTCAACACCCAGCTTTAAAATTAAATCACAGCCAGTCCAATCCTGGTGACCTGTATCCCTCTCTTCTCTGCCCACTTTTGTAACATCCCTGACCTCCAGAAGTACCCGCGGCTGGGAATTTTAAGTTGATCACATCTCTGATTTTGTAAATAAGTACATGTAAATAAATGATTTGGGCTTCTATGCAATGGAATAGGCCCTGAGGGGCCTATTGTTCTGTGTACCTCTTTGTTTGTTTGTTTGTTTATTTGAGGCTACAAATAGATATGAATAGTATATGTTGTCTTTGATGATTTCCCTTTGTGCTTCACTCCATATGATTCATCCAGGCTGTTAAATTCAACTGTGTAGTTTATTCATTTTCCCGTTGGCTTAATAATCTATTTTGACAGGGAGCCAGAGTTTATCTAGCTATTCTCCTGTCAACTTACATTTGATTTGTTTCCAGTTTTGGCTGTTCTGAGCCATGCTGCTTTGATCATTCTTGGATGTGTGCCTTGGGGCATATGCACAAGCATTTTACAAGGCGTCATGCTTTGTAGTGGAGTTGCTGGCTCCTGGAGTACGTATGCAAATACTCATCTTTGTGAGACAGAAATAATTTACTTAGATGATTGTAGTCATTTACGTCTCTGAGTGACTAGTTACCAGATTTCATTTCTTGTCTTAACCTATTGAGAATGAATTGGTATCTTTTTGGGACCTCATTTTCATTATAATTATTTATGAATTGATCATAGTTTCATACATTTATGAAATGCTTGTGTTTTCTCCTCTGTTCATATCTTTTTCTTGCCTGTTCATATCTTTTTCTTGTTTGTCTAACAGCCTTTTACTTATCTACAAGAATCTTTGACATATGCTGAATTCTAAGCTACCAATTATTTTTATTGTAAATATTTTCTCCCACTTGATGCTTTCTCTTATAAATTTCTATGTGATGTCTTTTGTTAAAAATAAATTTGTCACTTTAATATAGATTTGTCAATCATTTCCCCCATAATTAGTATTTTAGGAAATCACTTCCTCTAAGTGATAAGAAATTTTCTTTCTTTTTTTTCGGTTTACCTTTAATACTGAAGTTTCGTAAACCTTATAGGATTCCCCTTTAGCCTCCATGATAGGTAGACCAATTTCTTGCACCTTTTATAAAACAGGCCTTTTCTTACCCCAGGAATCTTTCCAGTGCCATTTCTGTTACTTCCATGACTTTGTCTAGATCTACTGTCTCCCATCAGGAAAGTTCTCTCTTCCTGCAGGAAAACCACATTTTCCTATTGCATAGCTGCGGAAAGTCTTCGTACATTCTCATCGCTACACTTCTACAAGTGTCTTGGTTATTCTTGAACTTGAAAACTTTCACGTAAGGATGCCATTGATCAAAATGCATTGTACTAAAAAACTGACAAGTTGAATTAAAATGTCTTTGTATAACTGTTTAAAAGTAGTAATGAAAGAAAAACTCAGCTAGTTTTGTTGAAACAACAGGGATTTTTGCTGGAAACATTGAATCTGTATTTCTGAGGGGGAGTTTCTTGTAATAATTGAATCTTTTAGTGGACACCAAAAAAGGTATCCATTTATTTGATCTCAGTAATGTTTTCCAGGGATTTGGGAATTTTCTTCACATCTATTACAAACTATCACATAGTATGCTACTTTTATATCTAGATACATTAAAGGTGTTTCACCAATTATAAAAACAAACAAACTACTTTTTCTAGCTGGAAGTAGTGAGCACATAGCCATAAGAACAGCAACTCTGGAGGCTGAGACAGGAAGATTATGATTTCAAGGCCAGTCTGGGTACATAGTGATAACACCTGTCATTATATACATAAAACTATAAGTATTTCTGTTTCGTAGTCAGTATATATCTGTACATTGATTTTGCATTTAGTGGTTTTGAAACACTCTAATTTATGAATAATAATTTTGTTTCTTTCCTTCTAATTTTATTTTATTTTATTTTTGCCAGTCCTAGGGCTTGGACTCAGGGCCTGAGCATTGTTCTTGGGCATTCCTCAAGGCTAGAGCTCTACCACTTGAGCCACAGCACCACTTCTGGCTTTTTCTGTGTATGTGGTACCAATGAGTCGAACCCAGGTCTTCGTGCATGCTAGGCAAGCACTCTACCAGTAGGCCATGCTCTTGGCCCCCATTCTAATTTTTATACCTTATTTTCACTATTTTACTACTCTGGCTAAGGCTATCGCTGATACCTTTTCTTACCTTTGAATTTAAAGATAGTTCTTTTAAAATTTCAAAACTGAAAAATATACTGTTAGCAAAGATTTTTGGTGGGCAACTTTATAGGTTTTTAAGGTTACTCACTTCTTTTTTTTTTTTTTTTTGCCAGTTCTGGAGCTGGAACTCAGGGTCTGGTCACTATCCCTAAGCTTCTTTAGCTCAAGGCTATCACTGTACCACTAGAACCACAGACCTCTTTCTGCCTTTTCTGTTTATGTATTACTAAGGAATCGAACCCAGTGCTTCACACATGCGAGGCAAGCACTCTACCACTAAGTCACATTCCCAGCCTTCCCATTTCATTTTGTTCAACATTTTTTTCTTTAATTCTAAAGCATAAAAGGAGGTTGAATTATACATTTTTCCTGCACTATCTGAAGTAATCTTATTTTATGATCAATTTTACTTATGATCTAAAATATTTACAGATACTCAGATAATTTAAGTAATTCATGAAGATGTTAATATACCCCCATTTCTTATCAAACCTACATTTTCCCTGCTCTAAGCTTTCATGCTCTAACAGTTGCCTCAATTTGCTATATGACAGTCCTGAAGTATGATAGGTAAATCAATCATATTTCTCTTTAGGCTAGCTTAGCCTCTTTACTGATATCCAAGAAACACTGAACTTCAGGTATAATCCCATTACCATTTCTTGTTCTGTCAGATTTCCATAAATGGGAGTGACCTCCACATATGGGGACAAACAAAGCAGAGCATTACAGGAAGAGTTGCAAAAGTCTTTTTTTTCTTTTTGTTTTTCAGTTTCCTGACTGAATTGCATAAATTTGGAACATCCAATTTCAAAACTGGAGTAAATTTATCAGTAAAATACGCAAGTCTTGCTTTTTCTCCTGGAAAAGAAATGTTTACCTTCTAATTAAGCTTCTGTAAGATTGTAGGGAATTTCATTTGAATCCATTTTGGTAAAGTATATATTTTCTAGAAATGTAGTCACTTGATCTGTGTCCTGATAGTCATTTAGATTTCATAGGAAGTGGGTGTTCCTAACACTTTCTCCATGTGGTTCGAAAGCCTTTGATGCAGGAACATTTTAGACTCTTTGTCATCTTCTTCATCATTCATAAGAAACATCTGTTCACAGTCAGACCAGTTAGGTGAGTTGACTTTCATTCCAAGGTAGGTCTGCTGAGATCCTCTCAGTTGTCCTAAAAAAATATTTTCTTGTTTGCTCAAAGCTGTTTGTCCTAGGTGTTTGTGTCTGATTTTTTTTTTTGGCTCATACCCCATCTAGTGTTCCCAGAATCTAGTGACCATAACAGACAGCATAATGGTTTAGCCTCTCTCTCTCTCTCTCTCTCTCTCTCTCTCTCTCTCTCTCTCTCTCTCTCTCTCTCTCTCTCTCTCTCTCTCTCTCTCTCTCTCTCTCTCTCTCTCTCTCTCTCCTTCTCTCTCTTACAGACACACACACACACAACCAATATTATTATTATTTTCAGTTTGGTTTATATGTCCAGATTCTTCAGAATAAAGAGGCATTTATAAAGAAAAAAAGGACAGAAAGCTAGAAGGGTCTGATGAGAGTGAGCAAAGGACTAGGATGTCCTGTGAGCCTGGAGAATGTATGGGGTGGAAGAATTGAGTTAGGAAACCCCATGTGGCTGAGACTGGGATGTAGAAGGCCTCTCTGTTGCTTGCTTCAAATATATTTTCTGCTGCCTCCCAACATGAAACCTGTTTGTGGCCAGTTCTAATTATGACTCTAATTAAATTTCTAGACAAAAAAAAGAAAAAAGGGACAAATAATAACAATAGTAAGAATTTGACATGTAAAACTTTTCATCTATTTTTAACATTTTGTTTTCTAAAATTTCCATGCATAGAAATAAACAACATTCCTGTTAAGTGTGAACTTTCTGGGTAGTCTGAGCTTCCTTATAAATGGGTAAGTAGGAATTATGTTAATCTCTCTAAGTCCATCAAAAGCACAGATTATAATTCCATGGTAAGTAATCGCCTAATTAGATTCCATTAAAGACCATTCCTTGGTTAACTGTGTTCAGGGCCAAGTGTAATTAGGCATGGTGATGCCCCGCTTAGGAGTGCAATAACAGCCTGCAATTCAAGTGTTCATGCAGTAGCACACTTTCACTTGAAACATGAAACTCACTGATGTTTTGAAAATATTTGGCAGGAAGAATCTGTTTGTTTAGACTCTGAGGTAGATGAACACATTAAGTGGTTCCAGCAAGAATATGTGAAAACAGAAAAGAACTGGAGAGAAATTGACAAGTGAATGAGCCAGACTTTGGAAATCAGAAGAAAGATGATTGACAGGAGGACACCTTTGAAGGATATCCTTAAAATGTTTCCTTTCTTGAAATGCCCTCACCAGGTATGTGGATTCATCTTTATCACTCTGATCACAGGGTCAAGGTGTGGCCTTCAGAATTCCAGTGACCTCTCATTAGATTATTGTAGAAGCTGAGGGCTATTTCGCATGTGTTTAAACCATCAGTGCTATATATTAAGGAACTCTTACTATACAGCATTATTTCTTTTAAAACTGTTAGGTGATATATATATATATATAGTTTAATGGGTAAACAAAATACCTCTCTTTTGTGCTTTCTTATGGTGGCCCATCCAAGAGTCATGTCAACAGTTTAGTGTGATTTTAAAAAGTGATTTATCACAGTTTTTTTTTTGTTTGTTTGTTTTTTTTTGTTGTTTTTTTTTTTTTTTTTTTTGCCAGTCCTGGGCTTGAGCTCAAGGCCTGAGCACTGTCCTTGGACTTTCTCAAGGCTAGAGCTCTACCACTTGAGCCTCAGCACCACTTTCGGCTTTTTTCTATGTATGTGGTACCGAGGAACTGAACCCGGGTCCTCATGCATGCTAGGCAAGCACTTTAACCACTAGGCCAAACTCCCAGCCCCTTATCACAGTTTTTGTCTAAGAATACATTTCATGGAAGAATTCTGGGAGCTTAATCAAATACATGAAAATAAAAAAATAAAACAAAACATGACATGTTTTTGATGATCTACCAAAAACTTTAAGAAGCATTTGCCTACATGTATTATTTTAATAATGTCAACAGTAAACACATGATTGCTTACAGCTGGTATATTTCAGAGTTTTGTGTGGGTTAATTTATTTAATCCCTGCAGCAACTTGACTTTGGCTTTTGTTTCTTTACTTCTTAATCTTTAGATTGCTAGGACCAATCATAGCCAATAGCCTCTGGCTGCTATTAGATAGGAAAGCAATGCCAGACAAAGGTACCTGCAAATAGTTTTAAAATAAAAATTTGCCATTCTGATAGCATGTAAAATTCTTTTGACACAAGAAACACGTCCCTCATCAAGCAGTGTGCCTGTCAATAAAGCACATTGAGTTTCTGGATGTAGAATAAATAAGCCGATGTTAGTAATGATGGTCAGTCACTGGTTTTAGAAGCCTTAGGAGTTTTCATTGGAGTCAGCCCTCAGTGGTTCAGTAATACAGTTGATGAATCACTGTTAGGTATCCATTCAAAGAGCCATAGATGGCATTAAGTCTGAGTGAGAAGCCAAGAAGAGATCGGAGATTTTTAGATTTTTTGCTTTTTGGATATCTCAAACTATGCCTCTTGTAAGATTCCCCCTGCCTCTTGCTTCCTTATTCCCTTAGACTTTTCACTTTCCATGTCTAAAATGTGGACCAAACAGGAACACATATGGGAATGCTTTTTGCAATGACTGTATTTATTAGATGAAATTGTCTATTTACTGTATTTTTTAACAAAATAATAAAATATTTTTGGTTCCTCTAAGACGTAACTTTCTAAAACTTAGACCCATGCAGCTGGGATTTACAATTTATAAAACTCTTGGACTTCTTAAAACTAAAGCAAGCTTGACCCTAGTTCCAACTATTTGAACCAATGACTTGTAGAATAGAACGGTCATCTTTGTTCCATGGCTTGTCACTACTACTGCTGTGTTTACCAAGCTGACCTCTGTGATCCAGGTGCTGAGAAACAGAAGCTGCAAGCCTTGATCCACCTTTACCTCCTCTTCTCATTAACCGCCTCCACTCAAAAACATTTCCAACTGAAAACTTTCCAATTTAAAAATGGTAAAGTTCACACAGTAATGGGTACTGCACTGGTCTTCCCTGCTCACATGTCTAATGCTCTAGAAACAAGAGATGAGGCAACTGCTTGCCAGCATTAGTTACTGGCAGCATGGGGGCCTGGTTAAGAAGTATAGATCTGCATGGTTAGTTTCCAGACCATGGCACAGAAAGGTAGAAGCCAGGCTGAATGTGGTAGTTTTCAAAGGCTAAGCCAAAAGAAGTTGGAGTTGGGAAATGAGGAAGTAGTTTGTAGGACAGAGTTTTGGGGAGAGGGGGCAAGTGGGAGGGGGGGGAAGTAAGGAAAAAGCCCATGCAAAGCCTCCCAGAGTGCCTGAGAACTCAACTTTATAAGATGGGACTGCACAAAGCCAGAGGGGAAGGGGACAGGGGGAGAAGTGGGGGAAGGGGGGGTGGGAGTGGGGAGAGACAGAGAGAGATGAGGGAAAGAGAGAGAGTAGGGGGGAGAGAGAGAAAGGGAGAGAGAGACCCAGAGAGAGAACAGAGAGAGAGAGAGAGACAGAGGAGCAAAATGGACTGCAAACTGACAGCTGCTATCAGAGGACCATCCATGCTGGCAAATGCACATTCTGACCAGAGTAGACAAGTATTGCTGAGCACATCAGGCACAGACTCATCATTTCGGGAAGTCCATGCTTTAGGAGAATCATGCCCTAGGCTTCATTTTACCTGTGACTACAGGTCAACTTCAAAATAAACCTGCCCAAACAAATGATAACATCATTTCTTTCAAGGCCAGAACTGCAACTGAACTGCCTGGCAGACTAAAAGTGAACTCTCTAAAGGAATACAAATTAAACCTTCTGCTAGTGGATCGCTGGCCAACCACCAGTGGTGGTGCTGCCCTGGGTGCTACGCCCTTTGATTCACCTGCAAGACTGGCGCTAGAAAAGTCTGTAGTGTGTATTAAAAAGTTAATATATACTGTAGAAAGCCCTGAAAAATGCTCACCGAGTATTGCCATTTAGCTGGTGCTGTAACCAAGCCTTTGCAAAGTCGCCCCATCATTTTATCAAGCTAATTGTTTGGCGTAATAAGAACACGGTAAGACCAACAAACCTATGTATCCTATATGTGGAAAACTCAGTAGAGAAATGGAATATGAGTATTTCAATTTAGAACTGAAAAGAATATTTTACGGAAATGTACACATCCCTGGGTAGAGTTACTAACTTGAAAGAAAACCAACAATCTGAATTTAAAGATGGTCCAGTAGAAGGTACCAATATGAAGATATCATTTAACCTCTGGGACAAAATTATATATATATGCAGCCGGATAATAAAAAAAGGGAGAGATTCTCAAGAGATAATGAATTTGACTCTGCAATGGGAATAAGTAATCAAGGAGGCAAAGCAGGAAGATTTTAAAGGAAAACATGAGATTTACACAAGTTGCTTTAAAACAATATCCTTAATTCAAGGTCATGATCAAAGGTGGCATAAATTCAAGGTTAGAGAGGTAGTAATTCCCACACAAAGCCTTCTTTGTGTCAGGTTGCAATGGTCTCTGGGAAAAGTCTGGTTTTGGAAATTTTTTACTTTTAAAACTTTTGGCTTTATCTTTTCTTAGGAGTTTGACACCAGTGACTCCATTTTGATTCTGACACTGTCACAACATATAAAAATAAATGTCTTAGCTTGTTCTATGAGAAAGCCTGGAGCAATAACACATTGCTAGTAAAGAACACATTTTGGGATGAAGCTTTAGTTTCTAAATGCTTCTCTCAAAAAAATAAGTGACTGACTCCAGACACAAAATGATCAAGGAAGTGCTCACAGTCTAGTACCGTACATGAATGTGTCCAGAAGACAGGGAAATATGCTTAAAGCAGTTCCCACTGGTTAAATCTGGAAAAGCTGAACCTATTATAAGAAGACAAAGATAGTTTAAGGATCAGATTTGAGTGGAATAAGGATATATTAGTCTGTAGTGCTATAATAAATGCAGAGGTAAATGAATGTGAAAGAAGAGAAAGTTCTGCCCTACTAAAGGAACCCAAGGATGGGCTAATAATGTGTCTGTTGGCAGTGACTGTCTGCCTAAGAGAACCTAATAAGAGCAAAGTCATGACCAGAGGTGATATCTGGTGCATGAAATTTACATGAGAAACAAGGTATTTCCATAAACTCTAGGTATCTCCTCATAAAATACAGCAAAAACGAATTAACTATATACTGAAGATACCTGGAAGATTCCAATTTGATAAAAGTTAGTATCTCCAAAATAGGTACTAATTAATATCTTGTCCTTGAAGCAGTGAGACATGCAAACTTCCTTGTCCTAAATATGTAAATCATGAAGGAACAGCATCAAGCAAACTTAGACCAAATTATGTTCTATGTCCTAAATGGTCACTTTTCAAAAACATCCAAGACTGCAAGAAGTTATTACCAAATGCAGTTTGAACAGACACATGGTGTTTAAATCTCATATGTGATTCTGGATTAGATGTCTGACCTATAAAAAACATGATGGGAACAACTTACAAATTTGAATGAAACCCATGGATTAGATTCCCTGATTTTGAATGTTTTTATACTAAGGAAGTGCAAACACAGAGTTAAGGAGAAACTGGGCATTGTGTCTACCGCGTATTTCAAGAAGGTCAGAAATGAGGGCATTTGAATGAAGCTTGTTAGTTGTTAAATGGAATTCCAATCAGTGAGACACAGAGAAGCCACACCTTTAAGAAGTCAAATTGGGAGTCTTCATTGAAATGCTGTTGTCTGCAAGCAGACTCATGTCCCCAAAAGCTTGCAGGCCTGAATGTAGCTAGCACAATGCTTACAAAGGCAAAAACCACATGTGGTATGAGGAATTAAACCTAACAAGTGTTTTACATAAGTAAAACAAACCAGGTGAGGAACAATAAGGGGCTTTGGGTAAGAATTCCCTGGAACAAGGCTTTTTTGGAGCTAAACACATCTTCAGTTCAAAGAATGACCTATTTCATCTCTACATTTTTTCCAGAAGGTCTCCACCCTCTATTAAGGTGTCAAAATGGCAGTGAGGACAAAATGGCATTACTTAGTCTCAGTATCTATATTCCACTGTGAGCTCTATTATTTCTACAACATGAATGTAAACTTGAAATTATTTCAAAATAAATAGTTAAAAAAATTCCTAGGCTATGGATTGAGGGAATTGGTGTATTCTACCTTCTTATTTTTTTTCTGCCTAATAAGAGAACGATTTTTTAAGGTTATAATTCACCCAGAGAGTTGCCTATTAACAAAGCCACTATGTTCTATATAAGAATTTATGGGATTACTTCACTTAATATGATTTTTTTCTAAGTCTTTCCATTTCCTAACAAATGGGGCGATGTCGTTCTTTCTGACAGCAGCATAGACTTCCATTGTGTACAAATACCACATCTTGTTGATCCACTCATCAACTGAGGGACATCTAGGTTGGTTCCATATCTTTGCTATGGTAAATAGCAATGAACATTGTTGTGCTAGTGGATTTAGTATGTCCTTGTTTCTGGATGACTGGGTAAATGCCAAGTAGTGGAATTGCTGGGTCATAGGGGAGCACTATGTTTAGTCTTTTGAGAAACTCAAAGGAACTTAGGCTCAATGGTTTCCCTCATTTGTCATAATCAGTACAAACCTTGGGCTCTCCTAGCAGAGATTTGCAATAGAGCAAAACCTTGATACATAAGGCCATATAGTATGAAGCTAATTGAAAGGACCTCCAGGATATAGAAACAAAAGCCATATAATGAATGATTGTTGTCCTTAATGTACTATGTTATCTCTCATCTCTTTTGCTGTCCCTTGGTTATCTCATATTGTTACAGTATTCCACTTTGTTACCTGATATATCGGATATATTTGTATTTGGTTATT
Source organism: Megascapheus bottae (assembly GCF_031878675.1). NCBI lineage: Eukaryota > Metazoa > Chordata > Mammalia > Rodentia > Geomyidae > Megascapheus > Megascapheus bottae. The sequence continues at coordinate 24,229,600 of NC_143516.1, forward strand.
TGAAATTGGATAGGTTAGGGGGGGAAAACAAGATGAGGGGTGAGTGTGTGGGGGAAATGGGGACCAAGACATGAGAAAGGGTATCAATGTATGTGAATTAATGCACCTCCTATCTGGCAAATATCATGTAACCCTTCTATTAATTACAATAAAAATATATGAAAAAAAAGAATTTATGGGAATCCCAGCTTTCTGGAAACTTACCTTTCAGAACTGTCTTTGTTCAACTTATATATAACCTATCAAAATAGCCAAAGGACAATGAGGACCCAGTTAGACAGTATGTAACCGTTTACTTACAGTTTTGGGAAAAGAAGTTTATAGAGTCATTACATTCCCTAAAAAAATGACTAATGATTTGATAATGTCCCTCTGTCAATAAAATGGGAGTGGAAGGCAGAGAATTTTTGGAGTGGGAATTAAGAACTGAGAGGAAGGAAAACACTTAACCATTTCAGTCCATCCTGGTGGGAAACATAAGAGCACAGGCAATGAAGAAACACTGGAAGTGGTCCAGGTAGATTTAATCCCTAAGGAACCCCCCTCCTCAACCTACTTCCTCCAACTAGGCTCCATCTGCCATATCACAATAATCCTTTGAGACTGGAATCCATCAAGGAATTCTTCTATTTATTAGGCCTTTCCTAATCCTGTGAGGAAAGGCCCTCAGACTCACAGGTTTGTTGTACTAATCTCTTGGCAGTTCTTCATCCAATCAAGTTGATAATTATGATAAAGCATCACAGTGGCAAAATTTGATACATTTCTGTTGTTTATTTTTCCCTTGTTTTTCAAGGCTTATAATCTCAAGAGCATTCTACCTTTTTCGTGCTACTCTGAGGTATTTCTGAAGGCCTGCTTTCTAAAAATCTAGTAGTTTTCGTGTTTTGCCTCTTATTGGACACTGCCAAATAGAATTAGTAGAGTTTACCGGAGAAATAGAAGATCTTAGAATCATGTAATAAACAACCCAAATAAGACACTGTATAATTCGTTTTTCTCATTTAGTTGAATCTGCATCTGAAATTCAATTCAGTTTTAATTTTTTTTTTTAATTCTTGGATTTTGAGCTCAGGCATCTTTTCACTGAGCAGATGCTAGAGCCGTATCTCCAATTTTGATTATTTTTTAAATTGGGTCTCATTTTTTGCCTTCACCACCTGGGTACTCAATCCTCTTCTACCATAGGCAGATGATAGGCACATACTGCTCTCAAGCCCAACTCAGTCTGCTGAGATAAGGACCTTATCAACATTTTTATTCAAGCTGGCCTTGAACTATGATTCTTCCAACCTCTGATTGCAAGGAGGATTACAGGCATGAGCTACTGACACTGGCTAAAGTTTTACTTCTTAATTGGCTTGATGTTTAATTTTAGAATTAGAAGACACTTCATTTCATTGAATACAGTTTCCCAATGTTTTAGTTCTATAGATCTAGAATTTTGCTGTGTTATTGATCGTTTCTCATTCAGTTTAGCTTTTTATTATTTTGTCTTCACTCCTCCTAAGTCTTAACAAAATATCTAATTTTAAACCAATTCCAAGCTTAATGTAATATATATTAGATTTTCTGGTGACCTGATGTATCTACTGATTTCTCCTTTTATCAGATGTTCAGAGAATTCCAGCTTCTTACAAGAACTGATATTTGTAAGAAAACACGGCATATTTTGGAATCCTATTCAGAAAATGTACTGACTGCTTTTTCAGTGGCAGACAATCCAATAAACATTGCATTACAAGAAAAAATGAAGCAGTACACAGATGAAGACATGCTGAAATGTTAGTAAACCTGGGCACAGGGTGAGCTGGACTCAGCTGTCTGTACAACTCAGGATAATTAAGAAAGTTCCACTGTAGTAATAAGTAAAGTTCAAGAAAATAATTGGCAGTTAGAAAAAAAGTTCATGTCAGTGAAGTGCATGTTTATATTTTAAAAGTACATTCATTATTATAAATCTGTATTTGGGCAAAATTATATAGTTAGTGTGTGTGTGCCAATCTTGGACTCAGGTTCAGGACACTGTCACTGACCACTTTTGTTCAAGGCTAGTACTCTATCACTTGAGCCATACCCCTACGTTGAGTTTTCTATTGGTTAATTGGTGATGGGTCTCATGGACTTTCCTTCCAGAACTGGCTTCAAATGGTGACCCTCAGATCTCAGCCTCCTGTGAATCTAGGACTCCAAATGTGAGCCACTGGTACCCAGCTAGTATGCTGTTGGTTTTTATAATGGAAGTCAGGAGAAAACGCTGGGCAAAATCATCCTGGCAGATGGATATAGTGCAGAACTCTCATCTCTTGAGGAAGTAGCCTGGAGGCCATGCATGCAATTTTGAGAACTTGGCTAGATGTTGGTTTAAAAAGATTGTGTGGATGGGGCTGGGTAGTCTGGGTGTGTGTCCTAGTGGTAGAGTGCTTGCCTAGCATGCCCAAAGCCCCGGGATCCTGGGTACTACATACACAGAAAAGGCCACAAGTGGTGCTATGTCTCAAATGGTAGAGCACTAGCCTCGAGAAAGCTTATGGACAGTGCCCAGGCCCTGAGTTCAAGCCCCAGGACTGGCAAAAAAAAAAAAAAAAGATTGTGTGGAACACTCATCTGTATGTAGAAAACAAGCAAAAACACCATACAGATGTTTTAACACTACCTTTGCTTACAATTGCTGACAATCTTACCTGGCCTGTGAACACGCTTGCTTTGACAGACATGAAGATGACAGCCATGTGTGTACTTCTCCCAGATGTTTTTGGGGATGACTCTAGTCTTTTTGTTGTTGTGAATGAGAAGGTATGCAATATGTTAAGTCATTGCTTTAAAACCTTCATCTGATTACTTACAAGCAAGCGAGTGGTCTATTTTGGAAGTATATTTTATCATATTTGCATCTGTGCTAACGTGCAACGAGCTTACTGATTGCAGTATTAGTGTTCAGAGCAGGCATATTTGACTAGTTAGTTATGGTGGACTAGTGACTTCTCTTTGATTTCTTTTTCCTGGTGCAAGTCTCCACACCTGTGCTGGAGGTTAAAAATCCTTTCAACATCGAGGTTTGTGAGTTTTCTTTATATCTGGACAAAGAGAAGCTCACTCAAGTGGATGACTGTGTCTCAGGGCTGGCTGCACTTGTGGCTGCCTTTCATGTGTTTAGGATTGAATATCCAAGAAGACTGTGGCAAACCCTCAACTTCCTACAGACCTTGATCTTTGATATGCACAGTCCCCATTTTCCTTCTTCCAAAGAAAAGGAAGAGGAAACAGGATCCCAAACCTCAATCACTTAACAGAAGTTAAAGAGTGTATCTGGGATGTAATCTGTAGCCCAATAAAACTTTATATACATGACTTTGATTTAGGGTGTGGTAGAAGTAGGTGTTAGAAAACCACCTTGTACCAAATGTACGAATAAATCCCAAGGCTTCCTTTTCTCTGCCTTGTTTGTGGAAGTCTGTAATAAAATACTACTTAGGTGCTCTTAATGTGAACCGAGTTCTTAGACATTCCATTGTCCAAGTTACACTTTGAAGAGGGTTTTCGTTTTTCAAAAACATTACAGCTGAGATAATCAAATCCTGTGGATTCACGTCCAATCTAGAAGTCCAGCAGTGGCGTGTGTGTCACCATGGCCTGCCTCTCTGGTCTGAGCATTGGTTAGAAACATTCCGAGATGGAGTGCTTAAGAAGGGACATAGAAATCCAGTTCTTCTTACCCTTTTCAGCCAACCATGATAGCACAAGGTTCTGCTACCTGTGCCCTGCCCTCATCTCCACTGCTTCCCTCCCTACAGACCCACCGGCACCCACAAGCTAATGCCCATGAACCAATGCCAGAACTCTGCTCCAACTACACTCTATTCACTTTGGCTCTTTTGCACAGGAAAAAGTACAAAATTAGTTTTAAGGTGCACTTTGATGTGATCATCAACATATCAATGTTTCTAATTCGTCTGGAATGCTAAAGTTGAGGGTGGGTAAAGAAACATTTAATCCTGTTACTATCTGCATCACATGGGATGAGTGTTTCCTAGGTCATTTCACCAAATTAACTGTTAAAGGTTGTCTAGTTTTCTTTCTTTCCTTCTCACTGCGATGTGCCTTGGTTACAAACGTGCCTTTATTTCTTCCAATTATCTCCTCTTATTAAAAAAAAAAGTCTACAGCCTGGCTTACTCATTTTCCACCAAATGAATTTTCAAAGTTCCTAAAGATGCCCTTCTTTACAAATCAAGTGTCCTGCCTGTGGCTGAGCCTGAATGGCAACTCCTCTTGGCTGGAAAAATGGGGGTGGAGGTAGGGGAGGCAGGTACAATGCTGATAGTTGATGAGGAGGATGAAGCAGCAGCATGCAAGTCTGGCACCACATGACGAAGACAAGCACTGACCTCAAGGATGGGCTCATGACGATGTTGTCTTTTCACAGGTGCATCTACCCTAGTGTCTAGCTTAGCACTGCCACTTCAATACTACTTGACTAATAGACCCTGTTTTCTTTGGGGCCTGAGTCTACTGAATCTATACATTGTATATTGTAGCTTGTAATAAATGTCAACCTGAAGATAGGTTTTACTTTATATTTTAGTGTGTGTGTGTGTGTGTGTGTGTGTGTGTGTGTGCCTTTTATGAAGGGTGCTTATGGCACAGACATATAATTCTAGCTACTCAGAAGGCTGAAATCTGAGGATCACAGTATGAAGCCAGCCTGGAATTTTTGAAAAGCCCATGAGATTCTTATCTTTGATTAACTATCAAAAGAATCTGGAAATGGAGCTATGGCTTAAGTGGTAGAGCACTAGCTAGGAGCAAAGAAAGAGAAAGAGAAAGAGAGAGAGAGAAACCATGTCATCATAGAGTCTCATCCCCCAACCCTGTAGTGGTCTCAATCAATAATTTCTTTACACTTGATACTGTTCCTGTACTTGTTCTAATCTCTCTTCTTCAACAAGCTTCCTTATAAATCATAAATATATTTAAAACAATCTACAACCAAGATTTTATTTTATTTACAACAGGTGAAAGAAGTACAATTTGAATGTACAAATTATGAACAGAAGGTTAAAAAGGGGAAAGAAAGCCCAACAACAAAAAACTTAATTCATGCAAAGAAATGAATGGAATCCTGTACATGTCACTCACAGACCATACTTTATCCATTGATTATGATGATCACAAAGGACTAATAATACCCTCCCAACATGTCGCACCAAAGGAATGAGTGACCAAGGAAAGGGTGGGACTTCCCTCTGAATTCAGACAGCATGCTACAAAACCTACTTCCTACTGTAAAAACAGTCCTCGGATGTACATCTAATCCTGGAATTAGAAAGTACTTCACCAAACTGACAAAATAATTTACGTTTTCCCTTAGAAATGCATTCTTCACAAAGAAACACTGTCAGCTATCATTTTATAGATAATCAAAGGTTTTCATTTAAAGTGCATCCGAATACTCATATATTGAAGCAAAGCATTTTCTTAAAAAAAAAAAAAAAGGAAAAAAAAGGACTCCTTCCAGACGAGGGTTCTCTAATAACTGCTTTGGGAATCATGTCCCTGGCCTGCGAGCACTGAGAACTGGGTGTCTGCTGGTATTGCTCTCCCACACCTCAGCAGTTTGGTAAAATCCATACACTGGTTCTTCAGCCTACTCTGAATGAGACCTTTGGGTTTGGACAGCAACGCAGTATCTGGGACAGAGCTCTTTAAGAAGTCGTGTCTCCATCCATAGACTGAGCACTTCACCTCTGTAAAGCACCACAGTTCTGTCCATGACAATCAGGAGTTGAAGTTCTTACAAACCTCCCTCTGGCGTGTAACCTCATAGTCTTCTGATGCTACATGGCTCCTCTCCTTACCCAGGGCACCACAACTCTTGAGACTGATGCCATTCATTTATCTTCATACGCTTTATTTTTCAATTCCAGTCTTTTATATACATGTTTTTGGTAAAAGAGTAAAGATGCTGGTGAAAGTAACTGGTTTAACATTTCCTAATGCGTGCAAAAGTAAAAACACTGATTCAAAAAAGAAAACAAAGTACTTTCTACAAGACTATACAGCCCAGCAAATGATGACAAGCAGTTAGGCGATATCATGACTTGAAAAGTTATACTTCGCATAATGTTGCAATTCAAAATATGGCACAAAATGAACAATACAGATAACAGTCCCACTGGCTGAATGTAGCCACGTTTTGACTAATTTGGTTTGAGTCGAAATTCAATTATATAAAAAGGTCTCTCAAAGTATTGAAAAAGAAACAGTGTACATGAAAGAGAATTCAACAATGTTTACAAAATGCCAAAAGTTCTTACTTTGCCCTTCCCTTATCCATAAATAATGAAGTTGCCCTTTGCCCCACCCCCACCCGCCCCTCAGCCTCAAAAAGATTTACAAAGATAAATTTAGCTCAGTGAACAGAACCAAAAGATGACTGTTGTTAGACAGTACCTGGTTAAAAGCTCAAGCACTTTCATAAGAATTCATATATATTGTCTTCTGAGGAATATAAATAATCCAATAGTGTTGCTCTTTTGGAGACTTCTCACTTAGGAGGTCATAAAGGTCCTTGTGCTTTGAGTAAAACATGAGCTTTAAAGCAGAAAGCTGACTGTACTTGGGATTTGCCACCTTCAAAGTTCATTGTGAGAATTCTTCTCTGCAGCTTTGAACATCAGGATGGAGTTGAAAATTTTGAGAGCAGGACCCAGCTTAATGCTCATGATTTTAACAATGTCTGTCTGAGTCATAAGTAAAAATGCTTCTCCATCAATTTGCTAAAACAAGAGAAAGAAACAAAAGAATGTGGATTCATCAAGTGTACTGTCATGGGAAATATCAGCTGACTTCTACACAGCCATCTGTAGGAAGGGACTCAAAATCCATGTGCACATTTCCTGACATGAGCTTTTACTGAAGACAATACATCCAACCCGTGAACTGAGAACAGTGAAACTCACCCAAAAGGGAAGGTAGCTATGCATCTCCGTATCAATTCTGAATTAATGTCCACTCCAGAACTAGAAAAACCTAGGGTGCCACACATGGATATCATAGCACTTTTTTTTTCTTTCACAGTATTCAGCATTGCACCTGTCAGGAGGCTGGTTTGGGGCAGTCTACCAAAGTGGCTGGGTGGGGAGAGCCTTAAAGGGTGTCAGACTGTCAAAACTCCTTTGTTAGCAGTGTCACCCTGGCCTTGTTCAGGATAGACTGTAGAGAAGCCCACACAGAAGCAGAGGGACCTGCTGAAAGGTTACTTCATGAAGCCAACTGGAGGATGATGATAGCTCAGACTAAAATAGTAGTTACAGAGGGAGACAGAGTATGTTGGGTGCATTTTTTAAATATACAGGTTTTCAATAGATGTGAGGACAGCAGCCAAGGCTGGTTTCAAATAAAAGTCTATCCTATACTTGTGTTGCCTTTTGTGGAGAACTTATGAAGCTTTAGTTCAATTTGCAATGTTTTACTTTTACCATTCAAAACTAATACCCATTTGACTTAGTGAGTCACTTCAGAGGAAGGACTGTATTTTTTTTTTGACATATTCTTCTCACCAAACCATTTCATAGATGAAACATACAAGGTATAAATCTAACAAATGCTCACTCAGATGTATGAATAAGGAGTTAATAGACACATTGAGTGAGGGATTTCTTCAGAGAATGTGTCCAAGTGTGTCTTGTGTCTCCTAAGAATAAATGAAAGCTAAATACCAGTGCAAATCTGATTATTTTGAGTTTGAACTTAAATTGTCCTTTAAACTAAATATCAGTGCAAATCTGTGTGGACTATATCTCCATAGTACCAAAAAAAACAGCACTTACAAAATAAATGTCCCACAAAATGTATTTTCACAAATGTTTATCATTTTCAAAATCAGTGGCCACATGATTCTTTCAAAGAAAGCCTAGCAGCTCCTCTGTGGACCTAAAACTACCCAGGGTTAGAAAACTGATGGAAGGTAAGTCTATGATGACATTAGGATTCAGCTCTTAGAGAAAGAAACCCCAAAGCAGAATAACGAACAACCAAACTAAAAGTCAGCTAGAAGAAAAGATGAGTTATTTCTGCAGTAAGAACATAAATCAGGAAAGTATGCTGAAGTCAGAGCCTCATCTTAACAGCATCCATCTGAAGGATTATCAGTAAACCGCAGCTGATGGCCTATGCCTGGATTCTGAGATTCCCTATGCTCCTGTAGCACCAGTAATTGAAAGTGTGCAATTCATAGCAGTTGGGTTATATACAGGGGCAAACAAGGTATACCTGCAACAACTACAGTTAGCAGATGTTGGAGAAAGTCTTCTGAGATCAAGCTATTTCCTGCGCCTTGGCAGTATATACAGAGGGGTAATGGCATGCTCTGACAAGCAGCCTATTTTCTCAGGTTTCTAATGAAGAGCTCCTGCTGCACAGTGACAGAATCACTCCTACCACCGGAGAAGTGACTAAGATTTAAAAGACTATTTTAACAATGGTAGCAATACTACTCATTATAAGCATCAAATGAACTACTCAGTATTATTAGAGTAATACTGGAAAATAATGGTAACTAGTTTATTAACAATGGTTGTTTTCTGTGCTATAGACTGTCAAGTGCATACTATTAAGTTTTGGGGGATTTTTTTTCAGGGGAGATTTTTATTAAGAGTTTAGTGTTGGGCCAGGAGTTTGGCCTAGTGGTACAGTGCTTGTCTACCATACACAAAGACCCATATTTGGTTCCTTAGCATCACTTATATAGAAAATGCTGGAAGTGGTAGAGCTCTAGCCTTGAGAAAACCCAAGGACAGTGCTCAGGAGCTGAGTTCAAGCTCCAAGGCTAGCAAAAAAATAAAACTAAAAATAAAGAGTCTAGTGCTATATTTTATAGGGAACCATCAAATGGTACTTATTCATTTGAATCTCATTTTCTACCATGACGTTTTTATAAAGGCAACTATGCCCCAGTTTGTGAAATTCCACAAGAGTCATGTCTTCCTGACAGCCAGTCCAACTCATTTCCCCATTCTCTACATCTGAAACTTAATACTTTATCCCATGAAATAACACGCTGCAATGCAGCAGAACACTTACTTCATCTTTAAATACTTTTCCATGTTCTTCACACCCAGGTAGGCTCTGGATGAATTCCGATACCTGCCAAAAATAAAGAGTAAAAATTCTTGATATAAAAATGTCAATATAATGTTGCAAGTTCAAAACATTTAGCATATGTGTTTCTAGTATTTCGCTCAGAATAATTTCCTCCCACTGGACGGGCTCCCTGGATTCAATTTCTTCTGCATGTCTGTACACTGACACCACATCACTGTCAGCTGCTACTGAGAACTTTGGTTGGGCTGAACTGATTCCCTTGTGAAATGGATCTGGTTGTTGTTTAGCTTATCAGGTGTGTGTCCAATTACACATTTCACCAGAAGTTTGGTCAGGTTGTACATACAATACACTTGGATTATTGTCACTGTTCAGCTACAGACTCAAAACGCAATCAGGGGTAAGTACCTTGGGAACATGTAGAAAGTCTCCATAATTACTACATGATTCTAGTATTTTTAAAAATAAAGTTGGATTTTCCATGTTACAGACACAAAACTCAAGCAATAGTATTGAAAAGTAGAAAAATATTCAAGTAAACTCTTATAGACAAAGAAAAAGAATAGTTTCCTTCATCTGGAAAGAAGGTAAAGAGCCAAACCAGACAGACAGACAGACAGACACACACACACACACACATACACACACACACACAATCCAACAGTCTTTAACCCAATACTCCTGTTTTTGTTTTTGTTTTTGTTTTTTGAGCCTGACAAACAAAAACAAAACCTACCTCATCTGTGCTCCATTTGGAAACTCTACTAGCAGGGATTCCGGCGACAGTTGGAAGAAGTTTGCTTTGCTGCTCCCAGCGCAAGGGTAGACATGGAATTGGGGACTTAAAAGACAGAAATACAGCTGATCGACGTTGGGCCTGCTGTACAGCAGGTTCTTCCCGGGCACCTGCTCAAATGAAACAAGGGACAAGTCACTATGGAAAAGCAGAAAGAGAATAGGAAAGTCCCAAATGCCAGGCATCTCCTCAGGGAATGCGGCGAGGGAATAAGTAGAGGTAGTTCTTAAAAGCCAAAATGTTGGTTCTGCTCAACATCGTACTGAAAAAATATACTCCCTTTTGTCTTTACTAAAGGTCACTATAATAATCAGGACAGTCAACCTATATGCTTACTACATATAGCTAAAGCATGCTTCATTTTTATTGTTCCATGTTGCCTCCTTTGTGTTCAGACAAGTAATATGCCTTGGTTTTAGTTGCAAGGAAAGAAACTTTGATCTCTGCAAAATTGTTTTTGATGCTGGGAAGGTAGAAGCTGCCCATTTGCAGGCTCAAGTATAGCAACTATGTTTATACCATAGTTAATCGTAGTTATAGAGCTTAATCTCTTATCTCAGGCCTTGTTTAATTTACTAATCGTATTGGCTATTTGAATCGCAATTGAACATGGTTTGAATAGGATGTTTAGAAATGACTGTGATAAGAATGAGAGAGAAAAAAAGGCAAACCCCTTTTGTCCCTTGGTTTGTGCTGATCAAATTTAAAACTGAAGACTACTGTGTTTATGTGCTGTATTGCTGCAGCTCCCCTCAACAGTCACCCTCTAGCAAATGACCTTTGGTGCCCTTGGAACTCGTGACTCAGTTCTTCAAAGATTATCTCCTTGTGGTCCTTCAGCACAGAACCCTTTCCTGAAATTACTTATTTGAAGTCAGGAGGAAGAAAGATACCTTGTCCACATTTATTCTCCTTTTATATGCAGCTTAGCCATAAGGATACTACTTCATGTCTACAATGAGTCTGCCAAATGGTACCTAGTTTAGGGCTTTGTATCTCTAAGAATATACTAAAGTAAACTTTTTGTTTTCCTCTTTTGAAGAATAATATTTATAAAAAGGGGTATAAGTCATAAACATATAGCTGAATGGAACACACCTCTGCAGCCAGAAGCTGAATCAAAGAGTGAAAGTGATTACACATCTAGCACGGAGAATGACTTCTCTGTCTAGGAGCAGCATCCACTCATTTACTCAGCTTTAGAATTATCTTCAGATGGCTTTTGAACATACCAAAAAGAGTGTGTGTGCTGGGAAGACACATACCTTTTCAAGAATGTGTGCACATGTTTCAGAACACATATATTCCTTGCAAAGTACAACACTATGAGGTCAGAGAAACATTCTAGAGAAATATTCTTAAAAAAAAAAGAAAAGAAAAATGCTAGGGCTGGGATGTAGTTCACTGGCAAAGTGCTTGCCTAGCAAATGCAATGTCCTGGGTTCAATATCCAGTACTAAAAAAGAAAAGACAAGAGAAAAAAATACCTGCTGTGTTAAAGCATTGTCACCACTGTCATAAAACAGGCATATGGTATCCTGCATTCATACAAGTGTGATACAATACTCTCCTACATCTGAAATGCTAGATGATAGAATGAAAAAGCACTTTGGTTTTAGACTTGATCAGACATTTCCAACAAAAGGCCCACAGGATGGTATAAGACTGCTCTGTAAAGAAATTACTTTTTTTTTTTTTTTTGTGCTGGTTCTGGGGCCTGAACTCAGGGCCTGGTTGCTGTCTATCAGCTTCTTTTGCTCAAGGTTAGAGCTCTACCATTTAAGCCAAAGCTCCTCTTCCAGCTTTATTGGTGGTTAACTGTTAGAGATGAATATCATGGACTTTCTGCCTTTGTTGTCTTTGAACCACGCCCCTCAAATCTATCTCAGCCTCCTGAATAGCTGGAATTATAGCTATGAGCCATTAGCACCCACCTTAAAATTGTACTTTCTTAAACAGGATTTCTTTTATTAATTTCACAGATCTAACTTCTACTGTGCATGAACATCAGTTTTAAAAAGAGAGACAGTTTTAAACACCAGGAAAAGAAATCCCCAATCATATAAAAACAACAACCACACATTACAACCACTGTATGCATACAAAGATGACCAAATAAAGCAAGATTCAGCCTAACAGTATTTTGTCCAATCTGTCAAGGATGAACAGTGAGAGCTCCATAGGAGATACTAAAACTTTGAACCATAGTCAAACACAGCATTGTTTCAAACAGAAGCAATAGCCAGACACTGTTTATTTCCATGTGTTCATGACATTAATATTTAATCATCTACTCACTCATGCAGGAAGAGAAGATCAATTACTTCTGTACTTTGATTGTGTTCAACTAATTGCCATGTTACAAAAAAAAAAAAATAGCAAGCTGCCAAAATAGAAAGTAAGGCTTCTCTAGGAGAATTGGTACCTTCAGTTTACTTTTTCAGTCCACAAAATGCCACAATCTTATTCAAAGAATAAAAGTCGGGAAATAATCCACAGTATTAGTGGAAACTATCACAATGTTCACGCTAAGCTATCTGTGGGAGGAATAATAAATCAATTTGTGTCAAGACTTAAACAAGGGGGTCACTCATGGCCTTACTGAGTCTTACATCTCACTGGCATGGGAAAGAAATTGAGAGTAGTTGCTTCTAATACTTCATTAAGTGGCCCCCAATGGCACCTCACGAGGCAAGCCTTGGAAGGGATGTTTAGCACTGAGAAATGGGATGGTGTACAAACAGTACAGAGCACCTAGAAAGATCAAGAGAGTGAGCCCAGAATGGAGCACATCCACCTGACCTTCAGCTCCTGCCTGAAGAAAATTCAAGCCAGAACCCAAATGGGTGCAATAAACATTAAGTGCTCTTTACAAAAGACAGAGAATTTTGGGGCCGGGAGTTTGGCCTAGTGGTTAAAGTGCTTGCCTAGCATGCATGAAGACCCGAGTTCGATTCCTCGGTACCACATATAGAAAAAAGCTGGAAGTGATGCTGAGGCTCAAGTGGTAGAGCTCTAGCCTTAAGAAAGTCCAAGGACAGTGCTCAGGCCCTGAGCTCAAGCCCAGGACTGGCAAAAAAAAAAAAAAAAGACAGAGAATTTAGTCTGCATACAAAAATAACCAAACAAAAAATGATCACAACAGGGCCTTTGATTGAAAAAAAAAGAAAAGCCAGGCGCAGTGGCTCATGCCTGTTATCCTAGCTACTTAGGAGGTTGAGATCTGAGGATCATGGTTCAAAGCCAGCCTGGGCACTAAAGTCTGGGAGACTCTTATCTCCAATTAACCATTAGAAAACTGGAACTGGTGCTGTGGCTCAAGAGGTAGAGCAGTAGCTGAAGCTGAAGACTCAGGGATAGCACCCAGGCCCAAAGTCCAAGCCCCACAAGCAACAACAACAACAAATTAAAGTTCTATCAAACAGAAAAGGAGCACTGATTTAATTAAAGGAGTTGTTTTGTGATTTTAGTATGCCACAGGGGGCAGAAACTTTACAAAATGAAAAAGCAGAGCAGGATATGAATGGAGTGTTTGCCTAGCATGAACAAAGATGCAGGTTCAATTCCTTGGTACACACTTAGGAAAAGCCAGAAGTGGTGCTGTGGCTTATGCAGTAGAGCTCCAGCCTTGAGAAAGCCCAAGGACAGTGTTCAGGGACCTGAGTTCAAGCCCTAGAACTGGCAAAAAAAATAAAAAAAGAAATAGGAAATGATGCTGTTCAATTCTATGTTAATGGTAAAAAAAAGAAATTTAAGCAATTGGAGAAACATGTATAGAACATGGAAAATGAATCTGTTATAAAAACATGAATTTTCCATACTATTGATACATTACTTCCTCATCTACAGCTGCAGCTGGACCCTTCTGGGGCTTCCCCGAGACCCAGCCTCTCAGGGAAAGTCCTGGCACATGGCCTGCCTGCAGGCCCTGCACCAGTGCAGTGCCACTGCTTGTCTAACCATTCTATGCAACGTGAGCTCCCAAACAAAGCTGTCAATGCTTGGCTCCACTCCAAGAAAAATATATTTCCAGTCAAGAAGGAGACAAATGGGGCAGAAATAATAAGCCTAAGTATAACTGAAGGAAGTTTTTTTTTAATCTAAAACAGACATGGGTTAAAACAAAACAAAAAACCAAGACTGCTCATTAGAAACCCTCCTCCTCCTGAAAAAAATCACAAAAGAAGACTGAATTTAAGTCAGGTCCCTATTCTCAAAACCTAAAAGACTGAACTGAATTAGGATGGCCTAATAATCCCTCAAGTATGAAATGGGTATTTTGGTTAGTCTCTTTTCCACATTTTATTTTTTTAAGGAAAAACAAACAAAAGTACTTGCTGGATAGAGTGGGTACTGTGGCAAGGGACTCGAGTCATTTTTTCCAGAACTGAATCGTTCATTCTCCTGCTTGTTGAGTGCCAGTGACTCTGAGCAGCCCACGGAGGCTCCACTTTCCACCAGCACCCCAGAATCCGTCAGTTCTAAGACACAAAGATTTCACTTTCTCGCTCAGATCTGGGATAACTCCGAAGCAACTCACAGCCTCTGTGGCCTCTATGGTCACTTTATCACAACTCAGCTTCTCACTGTCCAGTCTAGCTCCTATCACTCTTCTAATACTTACCAACCACATCCCAACTGACTCTACCTGAGCCTACAGACAGCCCAATCTATGAAGCTCAGGTTGTGGTTAGAGACCCGAGTAGCCAAGGGCCTACCTAGGACCTGGGATAACTCCAGTGTCGCCATGGAATCCATGCTCTCAGATACTATTAGACCTGGGTTAGAGAAGGAAGACGGCCAATCAACTATTGGATAGTAAGATGATAAGGTAAATTATATATCTCTCATGGATTCTTGGAAAACAAGCAATTATTGAAAAAGCATGATGAAAGTCTAAAGCAAAAAAAAAGACGTTGAGTAAAAGCCAGCTTTAAGAAAAAACAAGATGATTTGGGGCCGGGAGTTTTGCCTAGTGGTTAAAGTGCTTGCCTATCATGCATGAAGACCCGGGTTCGATTCCTCGGTACCACATACATAGAAAAAAGCCGGAAGTGGTGCTGAGGCTCAAGTGGTACAGCTCTAGCCTTGAGAAAATCCAAGGACAGTGCTCAGGCCCTGAGCTCAAGCCCAGGCAAAAAAAAAAGAAAAAACAAGATGGAAGTGGTGCTGTGGCTCAAGTGATAGAGCACTAGCCTTGAGCTGAAGAGCTCAAGGACAGCACCCAGACCCAGAGTTCATGCCCCAGGACTGACCAAAAAAAAAAAATAATAATAAAGAAAAAGAAAAGAAATTAATAAGATTTCACTACAGATTAAGTTAATTCTTATCCAAAGTGTTTTAAAAATGAAAAAGAAATGTTATCAAACTCATTTAGGAAGCTGAAGGTGGATAGATAGTAAAGGAGAAAATTAAAGGACAATCTTATAGAGAAATCTTTGTGTTAAATTCACAAAACAACTTTTCAATTTTCTAGGTTTTTTTTTTTCTTTTTTGGACAGTCCTGGGGCTTGAACTCAAGGCCTAAGCACTCTCTTTGGGATTTTCTCAAGGCTAGCACTCTAACTCTTGAGCCACAGAACCACTTTGGCTTTTTCTGTGTATGTGGTACCAAGTAATTGAATCCAAGGCTTTGTGAACGCTAGGCAAGCACTCTACCACTAGGCCACACTTCCAGTCCAACTTTTCATTTCTTTGAATACGGGTCTTGACCTAACTTGTAATGAAAACTGTTGGAATTATAGGCATACACAGCATGCCCAACAAAAGAATTTATTATATAAGACTCCTTTCCATCGATAAAAAGTAAGACATTATATTTATTAAACCACAGATTTTGTGGGTAAGAAAAATTAATGATTTTGAAAACTTATTAACTCAAGAACTGTATATGCATTCCACCTATCTTTCTTTGTAAACAAAAACTCAAAATAAGAAAAAAGAAAAACTACCAAAAAAGGAGACCATCATATCAAATATTTTTTTAAGTCTTAAATTCTAACTAACTGAACAATGTTCAGAAAAATAATCAAAATTGGTTCTGCAAATAAAAACTTAAATAGACCCCCAAATTAACAATACTACTTAAAAAGTTGAGGGAAGGGTAAGACACCAGGAGGAGGAAGAGAGGACGAACAGAGGGTGAAGAAGAATGAGTAGATTTGATATAGGTTGTTTGTATGCATGAAAACAGAACAATGGAACCTGGAGAAACTGTTTTAAAAGAGGGAAGTATAAGGAAGTAATAAAGGTGGTGAGGCTGACCCTAATTCATCCTAATATACTACATACAGATGTGAAGTATCATAATGGAACTGGTGTTGCACTAAAAAAGGTTCAGAGCCTAGAAAATCCTATTATGAATCTATATAAGCCTTCTTAAGGTGGATATAACTAACACCTATTCCACAATACTACCACAGCAATCAATAACAAGGAATACCATACCCACTGATGCAGTCAGTTCTCAGGATATTAGCCCCATATAGATTTTATACCAGAGGATACTGAGGCACAGCCACATAACTAGACCACAGTAATAGAGCTACATTAAACACTAGAAACATGCTGATGACAGCACAGAACACAGCATTCAATTTAATCGTTAATTGCTGTTTTATGACAATCAGATATGAAAACCAAAGCAGCACTTACGGAATAAATCCTTGTAAGCAAACAATCATTATGGTGCCATTCTAGAATGTTACAATCTAGAGGACAAAATGCACATGACTAAGCATCAGCTTAACAATCATTAAGCTGATAACCAGGTTGGCAATTTCTTCTTTTTTTTTTGGTCTGTTGTGGGGCTTTGAACTCTGGCCCTACCTCTGGGCCTGGGTGTTGTCTTTGAACTCTTCAGTTCAAGGATACTGCCCTACCGGAGCCACAGCACCACTTCCAGTTTTCTAGTGGTTAACTGGAGATATGTCTCACAGATCTTAGTGCCGGGGTTGGCTTTGAACCTTGCTTCTCAGATCTCAGCCTCCTGCGTAGCTAGGATTACAGGTGTGAGCCAATGCACCCAGCCAGATTGGAATTTTCTTACAGAAATAAGTATTAAACAGTTATAAGAATTACAAGCATAATCTATACTATAACTAATAATTATTATGACTTCATTGCTTAAGTAAATCATTAACCAGATTGTTAGACAAGTTACTTTCTCCAGTACATCTTAAAACTTTTTTTTTTTTTTTTTTTTTTTTTTGCCAGTCCTGGGCTTGAGCTCAAGGCCTGAGCACTGTCCTTGGGCTTTCTCAAGGCTTGAGCTCTATAACTTGAGCCTCAGCACCACTTCTGGCTTTTTTCTATATGTGGTACCGAGGAATCAAACCTGGGTCTTCATGCATGCTAGGCAAGCACTTTAACCACTAGGCCAAACTCCTGGCCCCAACATCTTAAAACTTTTGTTCATGTGATCTTCTTTTCATTTTGCGGTCTTTCACTAAGATCATATTCTATTTGGATTTCAAAACACATTCTGAATTGAATTGTAAGCATATGAAGCAACCACCAATAATAAAAAAGTAAATGTATCACAAGACCTAACGAGAATACCTTCCTGAATTTCATGCTTTATTTATCTTGAACACTAAACTTCTATTGCAACCATAAAGCAACCAAATAAAGTGTGACTGAGGTTTATCTGCAACATGTGGCTGATGTATTTATTCGTTTACCTTTTCTGTGTTGCCCTGTACCAACAAGCTATCTCCCCAGTCTGTAATTAAAATTTTGATTACTGAATACTGACCATTATAACCATCAATATGGGAGATTACTATAGATACCTTTGGCTTCTTGTGATGGCCTCACTTCTGTTTCTTTTCTTTCTTCAGAGTTTTCTTTGCCTTCATCAGCATGCTGGTCTCTGAGGAAAACAGGTGTTTCAATATTTTGTAAGAAATTTTTCAAAATGGTTCAGAACAGCATCATATCTTTTTCTTAAAAACAAATGGTGCCAAAAACATGTTAGAGAGAATATGTAGCTCTACCACAATGCAGATAATACGAATGACTCTAAACTTGTAGGAGGCTTGGGAAGGAATGGATTCATTAAAACTGTTAAGCCAAGAGCTTAAAGGAGTGGAGGGCTGGGAACGGGTGGTTCATGGCTGCTATCCTCGCTAGTCAGGAGGATGAGAACAAAGGATTGTGGTTTGAAGCTAGTGTGGGCAGAAAACTCTGGGAGATGCTTACCTCCAAAATTAACCACCTAAAAGCTGGAAATGGAAAGCAGTGGCTCAAATGAAAATGTGCCAGCCTTGAGTGAAAAGGCCAAGTGAGAGCATGAGGCCCTAAGTTCAATCACAAGTACCAGCATCCAAAATAAAAAAAAATAATAAAATAATGAGTTAGGTGCACACTACTCATTTTGATCTAAATATTAACGATAGGTTTAAAAATTCCAACCTAATACATCCCATTCTCAAGGTTCAAAATAAACCCCACTTTGCAATTTCCCCAGACTATTGGGAATATGGCTATCCTACCCTATCTGGCTATATATGTCAGTGATTTATAATACTTTGACTCAGACTGTAAATTTAGTATTAAGTTTCAAGATCAAGGTAAATACATTTCAAAGAAATAGCCCAACAAAATGTGAAAGAGGGGATTCTATGGTTTTAGCTAGAAACAAATGTATTCTCTAAGATTATGATACTGGCACACAATGTTGCTAACACAGTAATCATGAGATACATATTCACTATTTTACAGGAAAATTATTTCCAAGAGTAAATGTAAAATTTCATTTGAACCTGAGTTCTCTGGCTTAATTACCAAACTAAAAATAACTTGCCACAGTAGCTGAAAAGTACTCACACTAATTAGAGAATAGGGAAGATTTACTGTGACTATGCAATGAAAACATTTTTCAAAGACATTGAGAAAGCTCTGAACTAAGATTTTAATTATCCGTTCCATTTAGACTGTCCATAGCATGTTTAATTTAGCATCAGCTCAATTAAATGAGTGGTTGTGCTCATTCCATAGGAAGAAAGGAACGGAGCAAGAAAGAATAACAATAATAATCGAATAAAAGACTTCTTTGAGGTTTTTTGATTACCTGAGGTATTGATAGGAAAGTTTGTTCTCTGTAAAAACAATGCGGAAGTAATAGTAATGGCCAAAAAATATTTCAATGTACTTTGAATGAAACTATAAACTAACTCACAAACTTCTAACTTTGCTTATATTAACATGGAAAAAAAACACTGAATCCACAATTGTATTTCAGTAAGTACTGTGGCCAAAGAAAAATTAGTTGAAAGTGATTATATTAATATCTGTCAGACACAAATATTCATATTGCAGTGGTTTATTTTTATTAAAAATTTTATTAACACTGAGTTTTTACATCATATTTCAAATGTCATGCTCTAAAAACAAGCATTCAAGAAAAATATTTCTATATGCAATCATTGGCCCACAAATTTAAGAATATATTTAAAATTAAGCAGAATCTTTGTATGTCATAGATGCATATCGATCTATACAATATATCAATATATGTCTATAGACTATATATCTTATATATGTCTATATACCAATGGTTTAATTTTAATCTGGCATTTCCCATAGTCAGTGAGAGCAAATTCCCAATTCACTGTGCTTTTCTTAGAAATTTTGATGGACGATTAAAAGCACAACTAAAAACTAAAACCAAGTTTTCAACCAAGTTTTTTGTGCCTGTATATTTTTCATGATCAGAAATAACATACTGATAATCAACAGCTATCCTGGGGTTTTAGTAAAGTAATCTGGATCAAATAAAGATACAAAACTTTTAAAAGAGAAAAGTTCCTTCATGTTGTTCCAGGCAAACACAACAAATTACTTTTTTCTTAAAAATAAGAAAAGACTATTCCCAGGAATAAACAGAGACAGAAAGGGAAAAGTTAAGTATTTGCCACCAGAAGTTTCTTCATGTACAGATCTGCCAAAATCTATCCTAAAAGTAAAATAGAAGCTATGTGTGCTCTTCTATTATTTATCTCTACAAAAG
Source organism: Megascapheus bottae (assembly GCF_031878675.1). NCBI lineage: Eukaryota > Metazoa > Chordata > Mammalia > Rodentia > Geomyidae > Megascapheus > Megascapheus bottae. The sequence goes on from NC_143516.1 coordinate 24,249,513, forward strand.
CATGATCAGATTTTTTTGCAGTTTTAAATAATGATATTTCTTTCTTGAGCTCAGGGCCTGAGCACTGTCCTTGGACTTTCTCAAGGCTAGAGCTCTACCACTTGAGGCTCAGCACCACTTCTGGCTTTTTTTTTTTTTTCTATATATGTGGTACTGAGGAATCGAACCCGGGTTTTCATGCATGCTAGGCAAGCACTTTAACTACTAGGCCAAACTCCAGGCCCATAATCATATTTCATTTAACTGGACCCAGGTAAACCTGGGAATATTACAAACATGAATATTTATCTTTTCCAAACACAACTCAAACTATAGTCCTCAAGACATGTTTATGGCCTGTTTTATTTCTTATTAATTGATTCAGAGAATTCTTTAAAATTAAGTAAGTGACAAGATGTCCTGTGTTCCACATGCCACTTCCTTTAACTAGATTGAGGCAGCAGAATGGGGTCAATCTGCAGTCTATTAAAACCAGCACTGTGAAACAGATGGGCTACCAGACACACTGAAGTGAGCAGAATCCTAACAGAGCACATCCAAACATGTGGAAGTGGCCAATCACAGGAAGAAAAGTCAGCATTCTTAAGCACATACCACAAACCAAAGGCTGGCTGAGCTCAGAATTACAAAGCACTCCATGGAGCACAGTTCTATTATAATCACTCACACATAAAAAAGTCAAGATTCAGAAGGCAAATATAACTAACTAGGTCTTCCCAACATCCAAACGTGTAATTAGACTCAATGACTCTTTAATGTTTGCACTTGTGTTTTTCCAGAGTATATTGTGTCTTCTTGGTTTATGAAGTGAAAGGAAACATGCCCTCGGGGCCATCATCTTATTTTCAAATTGTCCTTCACCAATCAAGTCAGAAACAAAGAATCTGACTTCACATTCTTATTTGTTTGGAATAAAAATTAGTGTTTCTATTGAGCAACCACTGTCTTCTAGCAGGCTAAAAATTTCACTATCTGAATTCTGGCTGAATGAGTATTGTGAGAACTTCTTTCTCTATGCAAAAAATTAAAATCCTTGTTTCTGGATTTCAACCTCCTTGGCAAATTTACTTCAGCTACAGTCTTCCAGTTACACACAAAATATGATTACATTGGAATGTGAAAACTCTAGTATAATATTATATGCTTTTGGAGCCCGGTACAAGATTCACTTCTTTGATAGTTTTTTTTTCCCTAAAATGAGAGATGGCTTATACTATATTTTCAATGTTACTGTATTGTGTGACAGAGCACTCTGCCCTGCTCTCCAGGGTTACAGCTCTCTTTGTCAGCCCTTGCCCTTGGGCAGGGACAAGGACTGCTTAGGCTTGAATGCAGACTTAATACGGACAAGGCAATGGGCAACAGTGGTCATAGGCAAGATCCTTGGCAGCAGCAGACCTGGTCTAAATTTCAGCTGGCCACTTACTAGTTTCACATGACTTTTAGCAGCATGTCATACCTAAGTTCTCTAGTTCTCCTCTAAAAACTGGGTGCAATCAAGCCTTCCACAGCATTTTGAGGGCTGCGGAAAATAATGCACAGGTGTTTAGCAGGGGGCTAGGGTAGGCATGCAGGCAGGAACAAGACACACTATTTCCCAGGTGCTTCTCGGTCAGGATAAAATCACCTACAGATACCTGTTTACCTGTTTCACAACCATGCTCTCCCTGTTTTTATTTTTTCTCCTTTTGATGTTGCTGGCAGTTAAATTTAGGGTTTTTATGTTCCCAGGCAAGCTCTCTACCATCTGAGCAAGACTCCCAGCCTTCTTGTGTTAGTCATTTCTCAGACATGTTTTCATCCCTTTCACACTGGCAAGCCTTGGAGCATGGTCCATCTGTCTACACACCAACCACATAGGTGGGGTAACAAATGTACAACGCATGACCAGTTTGTTGTTTGAGATCCCCGTCCCAGGATTCTCCTATTTCCACCCGTTTTAGGTTAGTTACTAGTGCTTATAGTTAAACTTTCTATGTTATGGCTAGCTGTGCAACTTATAAACATGAGAAGTTTTGCCCATGTAAAAAGTAAGCATTGGGGCCAGGAGTGAGGCTTAGTAGTAGAGTGCTTGCCGAGCATGCATGAAGCTCTGGGTTCAATTCCTTGGTACCACATATACAGAAAAAGCCAGAAATGGTGCTATGGTTCAAGTGGTAGAGTGCTAACTTTGAGAAAGCTAGAGGACAGTGTCCAGGTCCTGAGTTTAAGCTCCAGGGCTGGTAAAACAAAAAAACAAAAGTCAGCATAGCACAGCTTATGTACTGTCTAAATAAGGCACCATGAAGGATAAATGACAGAAGGAAGAGAAACGTACCCAGAAACGTGCCCAGAATATGACAGTCTCTTGGGATCTTAGCATTTCCAAGAACCAGTCTGACGTTTATTTTACCTTAAACTGAAACATAATCATAGCAAAATATTTTTCCATATATTTTTATTGTAATTAATAAAAGGGTTCCATTATATTCACCAGATAGAAGGTGCATTACTTTACATACAATGATACCCTTTCTCATGTCATGGTCCCTATTCCCCCCCCCTCGTTTTGTTTTCCCCCTTCCCTATCCAATTTCAAATAACCCATCAAGCATACATACCATATATCAGATAATAAGGTGAAATACTGTAACAATATGAGATAACCAAGGGACAGCAAAAGAGATGAGAGATAACATAGTACATTAAGGACAATAATCACTCATTATATGGCTTTTGTTTTTATATCCTGGAGGTCCTTTCATTTAGCATCTTACTATCTGGCCTTATGTATCTAGGTTTTGATCTATTGTAAATCTCTGCTAGGAAAGCCCAAGGTTTCTACTGATTATGACAAATGAGGGAAACCATTGAGCCGATGTTCCTTTCAGTCTGGCTTACTTCACTTAATATGATTTTTTTCTAAGTCTTTCCATTTCCTTACAAATAGGACGATGTCGTTCTTTCTGACAGCAGCATAGAATTCCATTGTGTACAAATACCATATCTTGTTGATCCACTCATCAAGTGAGGGACATCTGGGTTGGTTCACATAGCAAAATCTTAAGTCAAGGAAATGCCTTTGGCTTTTAATTAAGGCAAGGAATCCACTCAGATGGAGAAGCGTATGCTTTGCGGGGCAGCATTCTTCTTTTCTCTGTAATTACATGCCACAGTGTAGATGTCTTACTATCCTTTTCCAATTATGCTTGAGGTAAATATTAGATAAGCAAATGAGAGAACAGTCAATGTCTAGGAACAGGACAGTGTCTGAACGCCCACACTTGCGTCTCCTCCCGTTTGTTCTTTTTTTCATCTAAAAGCAATCCCTCACCAATTATGTCCCAACCAGGCCCAGGCAACTAAAGACAATTTTGAAATATGTGTGTGTGTGTGTGTGTCTTTCCTACAAAATGAAGACAAGTGAGGGAAAGGAGGGATGAATAGGAATGTTGAATGGGGATAACATTGATCAAGATGCATTGTATTCATAAACTGTTCTGTTAAATGACAACTCTTTTGTACAACTACTTAAGGATAATAAAAAAAAACATTGAAAATATATTGAATAATCCATTATTCTGCCTCAATTCCAGAATGCACTAATTGGAGCTATGTGTCTAAATCAGACGAAAGGGAAAGCTGAGTAGGAGATGTAGGTTAGGCAGCTCAGCATACAGGGTCACCGCTGGCCAGTGTCAGACTCGGATGCACCACAGCTCAAGGAGCAACGGCCCATTGTATTGTTTGGCTAGAATGCTTCCAAATGCTTCCAAATGTTCCCAAGAGTTAAAGGGTTGGTCCCAAGCCTGAGGTGCTCATGGGAGCTGGTGGAACCTTTAGGAAGTGGAGCTAGTGAAAAGAGTTAGGGTTCTTCTTTGAAGGAACAGGCGGACTCGACCCTAATTCTCCTTTTGCCTTCTGTTTGTTCACTCCTGCCAGGATGAACATACTGTGCCCAAGGGCAACAGAGACAAGTAACCTTGGAAGTCTCTCAGGTACTTCTCATGCGAATGAGATGCTAACTCTTCCCAAGTGGACTAGCTCAGACTCCCAGGGGGTTGGTCCAGGCTAAGAAGGACTTGCGCTCAGTAACAAGTAGGGCTGCAACAAATGCCAGGGAGACATATAAAAATGCTGTCATGATATTCAACATATAAACGTGAATATGGTTGAAAATGGGAGAGAAGGGGGGAATTATGAAAGGGGGGATATTGATCAACATTCATTGTACTCGCAAATTGATATGCTGAACCTAAATCCCTTTGGTTTAGTTTTAAATTTTATTGTAAAAGTGATGTACCAAAGGGTCACAGTTACATAAGTCATAAGTCAGGTATAGTACACTTCCTTCTGAACACTGACCTACTCCCTCGTTCTTTCCCAATTGTCCCTCCCATCTCCCCCCTTCCCCCTTCTGTAGTTCACTTCCAGCACACTGTCTAGTGAATATCACTGCTGAAATGATTCACCCTTTGTCCCACTGTGACACTCCTGGTACAACTACTTAAAGATAAATACTGTCTTTAAATGTAGGTTTTCTGGTTTTGAGTGACAAAAGGGTTTCTCTCTGCACACCTTCATTATTTTTTAATGCCAGGGCTGAACACACTCATTGAGTAAACAGATTGGAGATGGAGACTCTCAGGTGGATCCAAAGGGTTCTTCTAGCTGCCCCTAAAATGCCTGCTACATATGAAATGCCTCAGAACCTGGAGGGTACCACCTTCAAGGGAATTCAGAAAAGAATTCTAGAATGAAGAGTCTTTAAAATGAAAGTCTTTTTGCAGTAACACCATAGCAATAGCTTTACTTATTAAGGATCTTTTCAGGAACAGGATCCAGACGACTCTTCAGTGATTTAAGATGAAGACATTTTGATCAATAAGCCTCTTTAAATATAACTTTACAAACAGAACATCAGCTGGGAAAGGGGAAAAAAAAAGGAATGTAATCAGTGAATTCAGTGGGTATCATCAGGATACCAAGGGGGAAAAAACTCTCCAGAAAGCTTTCAACAACCAACTAACGGCTCTGCCTAAGAGGAAGGTGAACTCTGGGAGAGAAAGATGGCGTTACACAGGAAAGATGGAGGCTGTGGTGCACAAAAGGGAACCGAGGCTACTGCTTTCTACTCTATGCAGGGGAGTCCCCCTGTGCAGGAATTAGTGCTATTCAAGGAGATAAAATAAGACCCTGTTACAGCACTGTTCCACAATTTCACAGGCATCTAACAATCCTCATCTCTTTCCTGACACCTTCAATGGTTGCCTTGGTGTCACAGCAGTTGGCAGCCGAACTGTAAGTGCTTTAACTAAAACTGAGTTTCTCTGTGGTGCACACAAAGTTACATGGATTAGACTCAGATTCCCAAGAGCTGGAGTATTTCAAAACTCCCACAGCTTCTAATTTATACCTCGCAGCCCTTGGACACAAGAGAAGGAGCTTCTGCAAAGCCAGGGAAAGCCTAGCCTATGAAAATGACTTTCTCCATTCTTCCATATCAACCCCTCAGGCCTGGAAAACCTCCAGAGGTAAAGCCAGGTTCCACAAGACAACTAATTAAGTCCTACAATCTTTTAGAACTGTGTCTCTAAATTCATTTTGTTCTGCCTGGTGCAATCATTTGGCCAAGTAAATAGATGTATATATGCTTATACTGTAGTTCTGTATTTTATTTTAGCTCATTTTCCCATCTGTTTAATAGGGTACAGATGGGCTCTTGGTGTGACTGGCAAAATTGGATTTGCATGAAAAACATAAATCAGATTGACGGTAGCATTGAGCTCTGCACAGCTCTCAGGAGTGGGTCTAACACTGGCCTACAAGTGAGAAGCCATTTTGATGGCTTAGGACGAACTACACAGCTGAACTGCTTCATTAGATTCATTTAGCAATAAGCCTTACAAGGTAATACAAACATTTGGCAGGCATTTTAAGGATGCTTTATTGTATTTCTGTGGTTAGTTTAAGCAGAATTAAACCAACATGGGAGTTTTTAACACCAAGTGAGTTTCGGGTTTTTTTTGTTTTTTTTCCCCTTTAGGTAGTAACAGGGTTTGAACTTGGGACTTAGCACTTACTAAGCAGGCATTCTACTGCTAAGTCCAGTGTCCAGCCATTTTTTTTTAATGTGCACTGGTTATTTTTGGAGACAAGTTTTTGCTTCCTGACCAGGTACATGCCTAGACTGAAATCCACTTATACTAAGCGTCCTAACCAGAATGTAATAATGCATCTATTTTCTTCCACTAAGATGGAATCTCAGGATTTTTTTTCCTGCGTAGGATTGGCCTGGAACCATAATCTTCTCAATCTCTGACTTCCTGTAGCTAAAACTTTTGATAAGCCTGTACCACCATAACCGGCTATTAGTTGATGAGGGGTTTCAAGAGCTTTTCTGCTTGGGTTGGCCTCAACTTCTGATCCTCCTGATCTCAGCTTCCCAGGTGTTTATGAACAATAGGCATGAATCACTGGCCCCAGCATGTTAGGTGAGAGTTTAACAGAGACAACATCTAAATTAGAATACAAATACAGCAGATGTAAAACAGACTTCATGAAAAGACGTCACAGACTCTGTAAGATAGATGCCTGATGCTTCCCCTCAGACAGGTGTTTGCAACCAAGTGTTATTCCCAAAGCCCAACACAGAGCTCATGTGCATCTTGCACCAGTGCTTGAGACACATGAGGGATTCCTGACACATGCCTGCCACTTCCTCCCTGGTATCTCTGGCAATGGTGTCCCAAAGCCACATTTTAAAAAAGCATCACTGATAGTTAGAATGCAAATCTATTTAGTTTATAGATTTATAAAGACACATGGTGAAAAGACATGTTTTTGACCCAGCAGTAGACAGTGAGAGATGAAAGTTACCAATCCTTGTGAAAAACTTCTTTCCATCTTATGGTCAGCCATGAGAACCATGAGCACAGTATCCTGAGTGAAAACATCACAGACACATGGAAAGCATTAGGCTCACCACAGACCTACCTCATCACGTTTCTGACGGTCCAACGGGAAGGTACAAAGGATTAATTACACACATTTCTACATAGACAGGCACAGTGGATTGGCTCATAACCACTTGACAAGTGTCTGTAGAAAAACAGGTCTAAGCTTTCAGCATAGTTATAAAATTCCTGAAGGGGAAGCCATGTAATGTGGGCTGGAGCTTGCCAGCGAGGACACCCTGAATTGCCAGGTACTGGAGTTCAAAGAAATTGATTCCTGTGGCTCTCGAGTTTGGTCAGTGAGAAACCACAGACTCATATCCTTGCTGTGTCTTAGCTACATTACTACTTTGGTAATATCTTTATCTATAGAAGCCAGGAAGGTAAAAAACATGGGCTTACTGTATAAAAGAGTATAAATATGGGTAATTTATTTCATGGTGTAGGAATCACCCCTTTGTAAGGTGACCTGCCAACGTTGAAAATGAAACAAGAGTTTTAAATGAAGAAGATTTGTATTGCTTGTTAGGTGATACAATCGTCATGTCTCCTGGGAAGACTGATGGATGATCTGAGGTCACCATTATACCCTTAGAACCTGTCGTGTGCCAGTGCTAAGGGGAGTTGAGGATTAGACAGGCCATGACCTGAAGTCATTAGCTTTACGATGCCAATGACCAAGCAAAGAGGTTGGTTGCTGGAGGAGGTATTTACACAGCTTCGATAATTGTGTGTGTGTGTGTGTGTGTGTGTGTGTGTGTGTGTGTGTGTGTGAAACAAGTGTTGGAGAATCTGACCCATACTCTAGAGGATCTAAACTTTTCTGAAGAAAGAACAGTAAGTCTGCAATTTGAAAGATGAGAAATCAGCTAAAAGGCAGAGGTTCTAGGAAGAGGGAGATGCGAGATTTCAGCATCAGGCTGATTGAAGTATGTTTGTAAATCATGTAAAAGTCCCAAGTCTTCAGCAAGGGGAAGTTACTGAAGGTTTAAGCAAGGAGATATACTGGCCAATGAATTTTTAAAATGTGGACCCCATGTTCTATCCTGAAAGATTCTGATGGACTGAGACAGTTTCTTAAGTCTCAGTTTTAAAGAGATTGCAGGAAATGGTATGCAAAACCAAGTTTGGGAACGATTGCTACAGGACATTACCTGTACATCTATCTTGAATAGGTGTTTCATAAAAATATGCTTAGTATGAAAAAGCTTGCCTTGCTCATTTTCCCCCCCTTTGGCTACATTATAGCAGATCCTGAATCAAAAGCAACACCAGCATATCACTCCTTTAGGGGACTGTCTACCATCTGAAACAGGTGAATGAGTGATGGCATGGTACAGTAACCACTATCAATACCCTGTGCATACTACCAGCCACCTGCTACCACTTCAGCATACCTAATGCTTGCCAGTCATATGTGCCCTGCCTGCCTGCAGGGTTTGGAAGGAAACTGGTATGTGACTAGCTTAGGTTCTCATTCCCATGCTGGGCAGTGTTGAGATGTGTGGCTTACATCGAATCCCAGTGTTTCCCCAGTGGTTCTTTGCTTCTACCATAGAGAAGAGAACCGGTATGACAACTAAGCTTCTTCCAGCTCCTGCCCTGCTCCTCCTCTTTCCTCCCTGGCTCCACTGTGGATGTTCCCAGCAATCCACCTGCAATCAAACCCTTGGTTCAGAGGTTGCTTCCTGCAGTGAGAAATGCATGAAAAAAACCAAAGTGCTCAGAGAACGGCACTCAGAATTTTAGCATATCATAAGGAAAAATGAAAATAATATTTGTGAGAACCCAACTGAAGATATTTCATCCACGTGAGCAAACAATTATGAGAAAAGGAGAACACGACTGTCCACTGGAAGAAGCATCCTGCTTGAATAATCTGCTCAGTTTAACCTGGGACTTTTAATGAAATTGGCCAACCATTCTTTTGCTCTTAAGGAAAACACAGGTTGAGTATCTTCAAATGAAAAAATGAAAACTTCTAATGTAAACATGCTCCAAAAAAACCAAACAAACTAACAAAACAGAAACAGAGTGATTATGGAGCATTTCTGACTAGGAATAGGAAAGGTCAGGCTAATCCCCCCCCCACCATTCACAAATAAGCAAAAACCCAAGATCTTCTCTTTCCAAGCATTTTGGACAAGTAACACTGAGCTAGTACTATGAAACAAATAAAAAAAATCTATATTATTCTGAGTAATACAAATAAAACATTAGTTATTTATCTATTGTTTCTTACAGACTGTCTAAATTCTAAGAGCTTTCATTTACAATATTCATCTCATATAAGCCTCATAAACTGAGATTCAAAGCAAAAATGGATTAATTCATCATGGGTGTTATACCTTGCAGGTAGGGAAGCTAAGGTGTGAGACTCAGTAGCACATTCTGCTTTCAATCACCACTATGTGGAAGCAAGAGCTACAGTACAGACTGGCTGTCCCAAAGCATTAAAGTTTGGTAGGATAAAAAAACAAACAAATAAAAGCTGAAGGAATTTCAGCTCATCACAGATTTGTAACTCCAATGTTTTAGCATCTCTTGTTAGTTAACGTCTCTTTAGGACAGAGAGAAAGCATTAAAAGAAAAAGGTTGCCTCAAACAATATTTCTCAGGAAAATAACATTTCAGAAAAAAATATGAGGGCTGGGAAGATGGCTTAGTGGTAGAGTGCTTGCTTAGCATGTATGAAACCCTGGGTTCGATTCCTTAGTACAACATACACAGAAAAAGCAGGAAGTGGCTTTGTGGCTTGAGTGGCAGAACATTAGCCTTCAGCAAAAGGAGCTCAGGGACAGTGCTTAGTTCCTGAGTTCAAGTCCCAGGACAGGAAAAAAATATGTATGAGAAATAAGAATTATCCTCGTATAATACTAATTATAGCACCAGAAGCTACTTAATAATGACTTTTTATACATCCATGATACTTTATTTTTAGAAAAGTTTTGCTTTTCTGCCAGAAATTGCCTTACTACCCTTAGGGTTTGAGGAACCTTTTAATTAAGGAGAAAGTGCATAATCCTCCAAATAAATTTTTTTTGTGTGAGACTTTTTTTTTTTTTTTGCCAGTCCTGGGCTTGAGCTCAGGGCCTGAGCACTATCCTTTGGCTTTCTCAAGGCTAGAGCTCTACCACTTGAGCCTCAGCACCATTTCTGGCTTTTTTTATGTATGTGGTACCGAGGAATCGAACCCAGGTCTTCATGCATGCTAGGAAAGCACTCTACCACTAGGCCAAACTCCTGGCCCCCGCCAAACAATTTTTATTCTAACCTCTGGGCATACTGACTGTCCACTGGTAGAACTGGAAATGAGCAGCAAAATTCTACATATCCAGCTGTAAAATCTACCTGGCAGTTGTTTCCCATCTCTCATATATTGAAATCATAGCTTTGTGTGGGTCAGGCAGAAGAGTGAGAGCTGAGAAGATATAGTTAAAGCAAATGAGTTTATAATGTTCAGTGCAAAATAGCAAGGCAAATTCCTGAAATGCTCTACAGAAACACCAGTCTTCTTACACTATGACCAGTGGAATTCCTCCAAACACAATTCCAGGGCAGAAGCAGAGCACAGGACTCTGTCAGCATCTTCCCCAAGTTAGACATGTGCATCTCTGACCACTTTTGCCATAAACAATACACAATGACATTAAAATATACACATATAATGAACAAGGAAGTACCAAGCCAGGAAGACACAGATAGCTCATGCCTGTAATCTTAGCTACTCAGGAGACAAAGACCTGAGGATCTTGGTTTAGTCAACCCAGGCAGGAAAGTCTATGAGACTCTTATTTCTAATTAACCATCAGAAAACAGGAAGTAAAACTGTGGCTCAAAGTGGCAGACACTAGCCCTGAGCAAAAAGACCTCAAGGACAGTGCTTAGGCCTTGAGTTCAAGCCATATAACTGACAAAATAGAGAGAAAGAAAAAGAGGGTGAGAGAGAGGGAGGAGGGAGGAAAGGATAGAGAGAGAAGAAAGGAAGAAAGAAGGGAGGAAGAGAGGAAAGGGAGGAAAAGGAGAGAAGGAGAGAAGGAGGGAGGAAGGGAAAGAGGGAGGGAGGAAGGAAGGAAGGAGACCATCAGTTACTATTACTACTAGCAGCAGGTACAGTGTTTTCCTGAAAAGGACATGCAGCACTGGAAACAAGGGGAGACCATTTCTTAGCCTACTTAGGACAGATGTTTCCAGTCTTGGGTTACATTTAAATTGCAGCGAGATGGGATCTCACTATGTTAACAGAATTCCCAGGCTCAAGCAATCTGATTGTCTCAGCTTCCCAAGCAGCTGGAATTATGAGTGTCCACTACCCTAGCTGAGTCCATGACCCTAGCGGAGTTCACTACCCTAGCTCAGTTCACTTTAAAGTTTATAAGTAGAGACAGTCAACAAGATAAAAAGACTCCAGTTGTTTTACGAAAAGATGAGGCAGGATGAAAGATGGGGAGCTTTTTAGTTCTAAATTCTACTACTACCATCTCACTTCACATGCATTCAAGTGCATTTTCAGCCACCCTGCAAGAAAACCCCACCACAAAACATGAACATCTGAGTGAGACAGACAGACTCTTCAATCAGAGTGCTGCCAAACAAAACAAATGCCATCGCTTTAATTACCTGATTTCAGGAGATGACGAGCTTTCATTCGCATCTGCTCTTTTAGTTCTTGGAAATGTTGGACCAGCTGGAGGTATCTGACCACTTAAGCGATCTGGGAAAATGTGGTCTTTATTCAAGTTGATTTCTGAATAGGGACAATTGGCAGCACTAACAGATTAAAAGAGAAAAAGAAAAGAGAATACTTCCATTAGACCATATTTACTTCTTGCAATTAAAATGACAGACTACAGAATATGTAACTCCACAAGTGAGATGAGCCTGTTAGATATATTTCTATATGTGTGCATATGATTAAACATCCAGTATAGAATGTATGTTTAAAACAATTTAAGGGCTAGGAGTATGGCCTCTTGGTAGAGTGCTTGGCTAGTATGCATGAAGCCCTTGGTTTGATTCCTCTGTAGCACATACACAGAAAAAGCCAGAAATGGTGTTGTGGCTCAAGTGGTAGAACATTAGCCTTGAGAAAGCCCAAGGACAGTGCCCAGGCCCTGAGTTCAAGCCCCAGGACTGGCAAAACAAACAAACATAATCTTTCTACTAGATTTTTACCTGCTACCATCTTGGAAATTGACAATTGGTCACAGAAGGATTACTTTGAACTGTCCTATGAATAGGTACGACCTGGAGCAATCACTGGAAATAATTAGAGGAGGCTGGTGATAGAAATCTTAGAGAGACAATGATCCAACCAACAGAGCAGATCTGCTCTATTTAATTTCTTTTGGAACAACTACTGCCTTCCAAAGAAATTAGAGTACTCCACAGATTATTCTTGTCTCCAGATCTGCACCTATAGCTGACATCCAAGGAAAATACTTATGGGGTATAGTCCAACCAGCCCCTAATGTGGAAAGGGACCAGGGGCCAACTTGGATAATGGCTCCATCTAACTCATTTCCTTGCATCTGTGCTTACAGGAGGGTAACTCACATGACTAGATTGCTTTGCTAAGCAGAGGAATTGAAGCCACCCAGTGTCCAGGGCTGAGCCTCAACCTTTCCACTGGGCCACTGTGTCTAAGTCTTCTCACTCCATACTTCTCAACATGCTGTCTGTCTTGCCCTCTGTTTTGAGGAAGTCTTTTTAAATCTGGAAATTCCATGGACCTTAAGTAAAGTATTATTGTTTCTTAGGTGCTCCTTTCTTGTGTGATACAAGTTGACAATCACCCAGAGAAAAATTTTTACCCGTCATCAAGAGAATCTAAGAGGACAGAAGAGTTTGAATATCCTCACAGACAATTCTAATGGCCTGTAGAACCAGATCTCTTCTAAGCAAATAAAGGAACATGTATCTTTCTTTTAATTATGTGTTACCATATATTTATATTTTAAGTAAAAGAAAAAGTAACATCTGATTACATGTTGCTATAAACATATACAACATTGATTAAACAGTATCAAACAACAACAACTAGTAATAATTATGGAGAACTTAGGCAATGGGCTCTCTGCTTGACACAGAATATTTCAGTCTTCCCGACTTCCATAGAAAGGCATTTTATATGACAAACTAGAAGTTAAAAGGGGAGATGGGTACTGCATAACCATATGCATAAAGAACTATGTAACTTTACAATGGGATCAATGCCATGAACAAATTAGGACAGTGAGACACAGTAAGAACAGGGTGTTTTAATGGATGAGAAGGAAGGGATTCCTTGAAGAAGGGTTTGAGTAGAGACCTGACGGTGGGGAAGTTGGTACTAAGTCTGCATTCCCTCATGTTTAGAAAATAGTATTTCACAAAATGGGAGAAAAGGCCTGGTGTGTTGAGAAAGAGACAGCTTGGCTAGAGGGTGGAAACAAGTTGAGCTCCAGAAACTGGTTTCTGATTATTTTTCATGCACTAAGTTTCCAAGTAAGGCTTGTTTCTTCACAGTATTTATATAACCTATGATGTGCACACACACACACACACACACACACACACACACACACACACTTCTGCAATTCTTCAGAGTGCACAGGGATAGCTTCAGATAGCATTACTTTTTCCTGTAAGGATGTTATTAGGTTGTACCCTGTTCCATTAACAAATTATTAAATATTAGCCATGTAGATAAACACTCCCAATACTCCCTCTTAGGATGCTTTACCTAGGAAACCCTGAACAATTTTATCCATGGCTCTCCACTGCCACTTAAAAAAAAATCCCTTCTAGTTGTAAATATATTTTCCTAAGCAATCAGACAACACAGTTTGTTTACACAGCCAATCTCATGCTCAGTGTTGACAAAAACAAAAGGCAGGCTCTATCAGGCAACCTTGCTCTGTAGGAGAGCCTCTCCAAGCTAAGAAGGGAGACAGAGGGCCATTCAGGGCTGTGCTGCATACTTGCTTCTGCCAGTGTGAGATTTTGGGCTCTGACTCATCTGCAAACCGTGCTCAAGTCTCAGACTGCTGAGAGGATTAATGAGTCACACATGTGAGTCACACATGTACGTCACATCTGAGTGCCTCCAACATAGGAAGTCATTAATCCATCCTACACATTACGATGGCTTAAAAGGGGGAAGAGTGACATGTAACCCCTACTAGATAAAAGAATACTAGCAAAATGACAACAAACATTAACAACCACCTCTAAAATTCCTCCACACAGCTTATTGGTACAGACAACACTTCCTCAGAGAAAGTGGGTGCTTTTCTGAGGGTTACTCAACATACATCCCTATCTGGCTCTATTTACATCCGAGGGGCCTCCTTAGAAGTGAGGCCTGCCTAACCCTACAAGGGGACCAAAACAGGCACTCACACAGTATGTGATGGAAAGCTTAGTGCTGAATACCTGCTCACAGATTACAGGTATATATGAACCCAGAGTTAGACATTTAATTCCATAGACCTCAGAAATATTTTTGGAGGCTGCTAGAAATGCTCTGGCTTGTCACATTTTCTTGATTCAGGTCTCCAAGATAAATTTCACACAGAGAAGATGCATGTTTGAAGGCACTAGGTATGTAGAGTATGTACTTTTATATAAACCACGACTCTCTTTTAACCCTCTCCTGTCCTTTGCCTTCTCAGTAGGCCAAATGACAAAGAGAAATGCCAAGATGCAACCACATGACTGCTCATGCCAGTTGTGAAGGGCATGCCCGTCACTGGATACCCATTCGTAGCAATGAGAAGAGCCTCCTCTCTCTCACTGATCATCTGTAGCACAACACGGTACGAGGTCACATTCTCACACTTCATTATTGAGGTGCACGTGCAGTTTCTATCATTTCTTAGATCAAAATTGATTTGTAGTCTTCAGGAGTAGTAATCATAAATGCCCATCAAGATACAGTCTTTTGCCCATGTGACAATAAAACTGACGATTCTTGCTAAAAGAGCAACTTTCCTTGTTACCTAAGCAAAGAATGCATGTTTTGATCTATGCAGTTTCCCAGCAAATTAATCCGAAGAGAATTTCCTCATTATGTTTTCCTAAACACAGCATTCTTAGCAAGGACAGAAGTAAGTCCAGTAAAATGAACCTTTCAGAAAATATCCATGATGCAGCAAGCTATTCCACAAGTCTACTAATGAAATGGAAAACAGGCTCCGCCAGCTGAGGATTAATGTCCTGCCAGAAAGGGGTGTTAGAGGCTGTGAATAGGACAGCTGGCCAAGGAGTCTAAGAAAATGGCTGGGCAGGGAGGACAGCAGTTAGATAGAAGCTAGAACCTGCCCCTAGCTCTGTGAATGGCATTCCTTTGTCCAAAGACCCCTGTCCACAAACTCTGTCGAAGGCACATACTGTGCTAGCATTGCCCTGCACCG
Source organism: Megascapheus bottae (assembly GCF_031878675.1). NCBI lineage: Eukaryota > Metazoa > Chordata > Mammalia > Rodentia > Geomyidae > Megascapheus > Megascapheus bottae. The sequence continues at coordinate 24,264,844 of NC_143516.1, forward strand.
AACAATGAATACAGCTTCCTCATCAGTGCTCCTCTTTTATCTAAAATAAGTGAATTACTTTCCTTCAAGAAATGAGGAATTCCCTAGTATGGCTGCAATTACTCGGGATTCCCTAGGAATCATTCCCTGAATCACTCATCATTTTCTCCCCTTCCTGAACAGCACCACATCTATGGAGAAATACCCCAAAGACAACCTTCGAAACTGAGGACCTTTGAGGTTCACCTGAACACACAGGGGAAAGGCAGCCCTGAAGACTGGTGGGGACACTGGGAGGGAACATGGCTATCACCAAAGACCATGCTGTCATGGGTAAACCTGGCCACTCAGAGATTCCAAGCACATCACTACCAGTGGACCCTTTCCCTCTCAAATACCAAATCAAAATTTTAAATACTCAGTTGCATCTCAGCAACAAAGTGTCACCATTCACCTACATTTTTTTGTTGATATTGTTCTTTTCCTTCACAATTTGAACAAGCATCTTCAGTCTAATGAACATGATAGGACTGTATAGGAAAAAGGTCCATATGCAAGGTTTGATTTTAGTTACTGTTCTCTCTCATATTTTAGCTAAATTATGTCATTTATAAGTAAATACATAAGTCTGAAACTTGAGCTGTGACTAATTCGTATAGCAAAGTACTGAGAGGCAGAGGAAGATATCAAGAACAAAACTATAGAGTCAGCCTCTGTGTTCACCAATGGATTAAATGATACAGTACACACACACATGGGTATATTATATTCAGTCAAAAAAGAATGAAATAAAGTCCATCTTGGTACAATTGAACTATAAATTATATTAAGTAAAATAAACCGCTGTCATATGGGGAATCTACACCCAAAAATAAAAACAAAATGATCTGAGTGTAAACCTGGGGGCAGAGGGAGCAATCAGTGGGAGAAGGAGGAGTGAGAGAAAGGGGTGAATGATCAATATAACCAAAGTAATTTATGCATATATATGAAACTAGAATAATGAAACCCATTCTAAGTGTGTAACAAGGAGTAAGAAAGAACAATATAGAAGATAATTTTGATGGAAATATTCATGTATGGAAATACTACAACAAAACCCTTTTGTACCATTAATATCCTAATTTTAAAAATAGAGGTAAAAAAAAAGGGAAAGATCAGATCCTCAAGGTGTAAGAAGTTTCCCTACCAGCTATTAGGTAAAACAAATTAAAATCTCTCTAGTATTACTATGGTCTCATCAAAGCTTGTAAGATGTAATGATTCCTGAATCACACAGGCTATTCAACATACAGAAAGTAATTAGTATAATCCCGACCACAGACTACATAATCTATGTTACTTGACTTGCTGAAAAAGCTACTCCTCAAAAATATTTACTGAACAAAGGAATATTTTCCATGGTTTCTGGACATGCCATGGAAATTTAGCGGTCTCATGAAGTACTTCCTACATGCAGCCTTACATACTGATCTAAAAGAAACCTAGTTGTCTTCACTAGCCAATATTCAGCAATGTCAAATAAGCAACATGATTAACTTAGTTTCATTGAATCCTGTAACTTTCCATTTGCAATAAAACAGAGTTTTAAGTGGAATTTCCATAATGTCCTTTTATTCTGGAATCTACTGAACTCATAAAAACTCGGGAAGAATACTGCAAAAGGAAGATAAGCAAGACTGAGGTGGCAGGAATGAGAGAGACAACTGCATCCAGAGAAAGTAATTACACCAATTTGCAGCTTCTATTAATTTTTTTTTTACCAGTCCTGGGCTTGAACTCAGGGCCTGAGCATTGCCCTTGGACTTTCTCAAGGCTAGAGCTCTACCACTTGAGCCTCAGCACCACTCCTGGCTTTTTTTTTTCTATGTATGTGGTACCGAGGAATTGAACCCGGGTCCTCGTGCATGCTAGGCAAGCACTTTAACCACTAGGCCAAACTCCCGGCCCCAGCTTCTATTAATTTTTAGAGGTGAAATTTTAGAAATTTTAAAGATCTAGATTCCCAACCTATAAAACTGAATGAATGAGAAGTCATTTTTTTCTTAGTGGGCAATCTAATTAACATGTTTACACTTGCACTGACAAATTACTGTTTTCATATATAACCAAATGGTATGTTTCTGTTCCTTAAAAATATCCCAGATAAATCACAGTAATTTATTGCAATTTCCATTAGTATTCTAAAAATGCTACAAAGATCTCCACATCATCTAAATAATACATCATATTTAAATGTTTTGTTTCCTTTTCAACTGTCTTAAGAGTAAGAGAAAAAAATATCAAGGGAATTATTTTTGACCATTACATGTTTATGGCTAAGTATGAGCATTATTTAAACATCCACAGCATTAAGTCACAATAATATTACCCTTACTATTCAAAACATAGTCATTTAATCACATAGTAGTTTTACCAAATAATTTTTAACTTCTTCTCACCATTAATGGCCAATTCAAACTAATCATTTCAGAAGTCATGTATATATAAAACTAATCAGGACTGCCAAGAACAGCATAACTAGAGTAAATCTATTTTAAACCATAAATACATTTTATTCCAGGAAGATTTAACTTTAGACACAACCTTTATTTTATATGTTCTCTATGGGAACCCTATTTCTTCTGAATATGAATGTAAAATCAGTTCCATCTGTCTACACACAAGCACAACTTGTTGCAAACATAAGGAGCAAAGGGCTCCCTCCCGCTGTGACCATGTACAAAATCCTCATGTGAGAGGTGGAGAACACATACCTGTTAGGGCCCAGGTGCCTTGCTCTCTTAAAATGGCCAATCCCTTTACACCCTAGAGTTGAGCATCCTCCACTTTCTGAAGGCTCCATTAATTCTGCAGAGCCTATGGAAAAGCAAAGAGGGAAAGAAGGGGCCACAAGTTAAGTGGATGGTTGTACAAGTTAAATATCTGGGGTCAGAATAAGGAAGGAAAAGAATCTCTAAATAATCAATTATGGAATCAATACATAAAAAACAGAAAAAGTAGTTGGGCTTGTAAAAATCAAAACCATCTTAAATTTTCTACTTTGAAAGAATCTCAATGACTCTATTCACACATTTTATCTTTCCTCAGTAATAAAATAGTAAACACTGATATACTCTTCTTTCAAAACATACTTTAGTGGCTGGGAGTGTAGTTTAGTGCTTGCCTAGCATGCATAAAGTCCTGGGCTCTATTCCTCAGTAGCACATAAACAGTAAAAGCCAGAAGTGGTGTTTTGACTCAAGTGTAGAGCAAAGTGCAGATCCTTGAGCAAGAAAAAGCTCAGGGACAGTGACCAGGTCCTGGGTTCAAGACCCAGGACTGGCAAACAAAACAAAACAAACGAACAAAAACAAAATAAAAAATATATAAATTAGAAGCCAGGTGCTAGTGGCTTACACCTGTAATCCTAGTACTCAGAAGGCTGAGATATGAAGACTGTGGTTTGAAGCCAGCTCAGGCAGAAAAGTCTGTGAGACTCTTTCCTCCAGTTACCACCAAAAAAAAAGCAGAAAGTGGTAGAGCACCGCTGCCTAGGAATAGCCGAACACCATGGGAACATGTAGAATGGGCATGCAGGCTCCTCCAGCCCTCATCTCCGTCACACTGACCATGCAGGGTGTAGGTACTCACCCGTGGGTGCAGAGCTAAGCAGTCAGGTACAAATATATATCTATGTTTACACATATACGTTTGGTTGAAAAGCATGTGTACGCACATCTGGTTTTTTTAAAAAATTGTTTTTCCAAACATAAAGGTGAACCTGGATGTTCCTTTTGGCATGGTCTCCCTTGGTTTGTACCTCACCTTATATATTATCCGTAGCAATATGAATGTGTTTTATGGTAGTTGCGTGGTAAACATTCTATGGATGCCTTATACTTACCTACTATTGGTTTCAAGGTTTTTAGTTTCTTTCCTCGATGTGCTGCCCTGATGACCATGCACATGTATCACTGTGTCATACCCAGTGTACATGTAACATACAGAAACAAAGCCACGAGACAGGGAAGAACACTAAGTTGTTCAAACTTAAGGAAAAAGTGCTGCATTCACTGTATTTCTTTCTATAGCAATCAATATGTCTTCAAATTGAGAACATGGTAGGTTCTTTGTATATCTATTTTAAAACTGAATTCAATTTATGTTTTATTCTTATAATTGCAGGTTCACCTACAGGTATTAGCAATAATAAGTAAATAGGAGCTTTCTTTTACAGTTTCTTTGCCTTACCCACTCCCCAAACAATTTGGAAAGCTACAACAGAAAGTTACTATAAGGATAGTGAAATTGATACATTAAACTTTAGTATTCTTACCAATTATCTTCCACAAAACCCTACACTTAGTTATGAAGACAATGTTGGCTTCTAAATAAAAGTAAACAAATTGCTATATATCTTTACTTTTCCATGTGGCAATTTTTGAATTTGTGTGACTATAAAAATATTATGACTATAGCTGGGTGCTGGTGGCTCACACCTGTAATCCTAGCTACTCAGGAGGCTGAGATCTGAGGATCACGTTTCAAAGCCAGCCACGGCATGAAAGTCGGTAAGGCTCTTATCTCCAATTAACCACAAAAAACCAGAAGTGGTGCTGTGGTTCAAGTGGTAGAGCTGAAGAGCTCAGGGACAGCACTCAGGCCCAGAGTTCAAGCTCCACAACTGATCAAAACAACGACACCACCAACAACAAAATCCTCCCCATGTACAACAAATGTATGCTAATGGGAAAAAAATTTTGTTAAAAGTAAAAAACAGGAAGTGATGTTATCTGGCCCATAAACTCCTGATACATTTGATTAAAGTTTTATATCCATCTCTCAAAAAGGAAAGAAAAAGAAAAATTATGCAAACCACACAAGAGAATGAAAGCATTTGCCAAGATATCCTTGTGTATCCTTACTCAGAGGCGCCTGAAGAGGATGACCAGTTTTGGAACACCAGCCCACTGGGTGAATATCAGGAGAATCTGCATCTATCCAGTAGTCATAGCAAGCATTCCAGCCATCAAAGTGAACCTGGATACCAGAGAGACATCAATAATCATAAAAATACCTAGGGTATCTTCTGTGCTCACTCTATAATCATTTGCATTCTCTTTTAACATATCTCAGAAAGTTTAATACTCTGTCAACAATTTCAATTATTTAAATACTTCACTCACAGAACAAAATAAAAGGCACTTCTGAATACCTTCAATAAATTAACCACCAATAAATGCCTTACAGAGGCACTGCTGAGTCAGTATCTTTCAACACTGAGCAAGGACAGGAACTGAGTTGTAACATATTCAAACAATCAACACCACACACCCAATAAATACTGAAATAATGAAAAAAAATTAGGAGGGAGGAAGAGAGATAAGAGGGAGGAGTGGACAGGAACTGATTTCATGTAAATATAAAGCAAAGCTTTAAAAATCAAAATCCAGAGCTGAGAATGTGGCTTAGTGGTAGAGTGCTTGCCTATTATACATGAAGCCCTGGGTTTGGTTCCTCAGTATCACATAAACAGAAAAAGCTGGAAGTGGTGATATGGCTGAAGTGGAGTGCTAGCCTTGAGCAAAAGAAGCTAAGGAACAGTGCCCAGCCTTGAGTTCAAGCCCCAGGACTGGAAAAGAAAAAAAAAATCCATTACCCTACTAGAAATACCCAGTTTACAGTTTTTAAAATATCCTTTCTGTAAGTAATTATAGCATCTCTCAAAGGCAGGCTGTAAGATAACCACTATTAATATTTTTAATGAAGTTCATGTAAAGAGATAGTTGCTCTTTCAGTCAAGGATATTACCATGCTTGCTAATATCAGGTAATATCTACCTGATATTAGGAAATATATATGTATATATATTTTTACATTCTCCAATAAAAAGATCTACTGAAATGCCTTATATATTTTGCTTTTAAATTATGTTGGCAATTAGTTCTTTAAGGTCTGTGAATCTTTCATTCCATACAAGGCAACAGGTACCAGACAGAAAAATTCCCACATTGAAAGGTAAATAATAAACATCCTAGAAGAATGCATGATATAAGTTACTTGTTATCACAACAAGAGACCAAATTTAAACCCATAAAAGACAAGACTGTTCAATTTGAGTAAATAAAAATATAAAGTTTCAGTGACAAGTATTACCAAACAAGATGGAAAACCCATAAAACTGTATTTTATGGGTTTGAAAAACTGTATTTGCTGTGACAAGATATTCCTTAGCTTATTTTTTTTTTTTTGCGAGTCCTGGGCTTGAGCTCAGGCCTGAGCACTGTCCTTGGATTTTCTCAAGGCTAGAGCTCTACCACTTGAGCCTCAGCACCATTTCTGGCTTTTTTCTATGTATGTGGTACCAAGGAATCGAACCCAAGCCTTAGTGCATGCTAGGGAAGCACTCTGCCACTAGGCCAAACTCCCGGCCCTCCTTAGCTTATTAAACATCATGGATTAATATAAAAAGATGAAAATCTAAAAGAAATATAGAAAATACATGTCCATGGATTATTATCAATATAATCGGTATGAGTTTAGTATCATGGTGTACACTCTAATCCTAACTGAGCCAGTTGTCAAAGAGATTCCAGAAACCAGAGGCCCATAAACCAGATGAAAGGAATCATAATGGAGTAAGAGGTACAAAACAACTTCAGAAGAAAGCCGCACTTCAATGCTGGCTTTATATGACAGGAAATGGTTCTCTATCTAGAATATGTGATCTAGCTACAATATGAAGGGGATGTAAAGCCACTGTACTGACATCTGCAAACAAAGAATCAGAAAACACATTTCGCAGCCAGGCCTATAATCCTAGTTACTCAGAGAGCTGAGATCTGAGGATCATTGTTCAAAGCCAGCCCAAGCACTAAAGACAGGGAGGCTCTTATCTCCAATTAACCACCAGAAAACCACAAGTGGCGCTGAGGCTCAAGGGGAAGGGTGGTAGCCTTGAGCTGAAGAGCTCAGTGGCAATGTCCAGGCCTTGGGGTAGTGCAGTAGGTAGCCTTGAGCTGAAGAGCTCAGGGACAGCACCCAGGCCCAGAGTTCAAGCCCCATGATCTTCAAAAAGAAGACACAAAAAGAGATGTTTCAGCAAGCTAAGAGTATACCAGACCAAACAAAATGTGTGATCACAACTCTTAGCTTCTAAGAAAAACGAGATACAAATGAGTTGGTTAGCAAAGAGAAATTACAGGATGAACGCTCTGTGAAGGCAGCACCTGTCCACTCAGGCTAGTACAAGTAACTGTCTCAACTGTAGGAAGAGCGCTCAAGAACGAAAGACAGAAAGATTAACTACTAAAGGCTACAGTTAGTCTGTGAATTCTGAGTCAAAAGACATCAAGTCGATAGAAGAACTTGTAAATTTTTAGAAGAAAACAGAAAAATTAAAGAAATAAAAAGAACTATGAAGTAATTATTAAGTCCAGGAAATACAAAAAGCAATAAAGGAAAAGCAATTTGGAAAGACTGTTCAGCAGTGTACAGATTTACTTATTCATAATATTAACATGGAAGAAAAACCAACATTGCTATACTGAAATGATAAAGCACAAGAATGGCCAGATCTAAATTCATAAAAGAAATCATTAAGAAAATTTTGCATAGATAAGCTGAAGATAAAGAGAATATATGAAATATTTTACAAAATATGAGATAAAATGTTAGTAATGACTAGAAGACTGTAAAGTTCCTGCCACTGGGGAGCCAGAATGGGGGTGGAGGTGGGGGGGATGAGGAGGGACAGGGCAGACTGTACTCTTTTGATGCCAAGAAAATGCAAGATTTTGGCAAACACATTCTGGTCATTTTTTTCTTCAACAACATCTGGTACAATCTATAAAAAGTTTAAACTTTTTATTGTACTGGTTCGAGATGCAAAATATCATATATTATATAACATAAAAGTTGGTTTTCATTCAGTTCACAAGTTGACTTTATTCCTGAGAAACTTGAAAAGAAAGCTACATGAGTTATTTCCCTCTTTCTCTTCTTATATGTCAGAAAGCTTCTTCTATTCTCCAAAGTTTCTGATAAATCTGGAACTGAGTTGTTGTCCTTGTTTACTGACCTTTAAAGGAGATTATAAATACCAATGTATTTGCACAGCAGTTGTGAGACTCTCCAATAATTACGCAAAGATATCCACTGCAAAGCCTACAGCCAGCTCCTTTTTGAATGTCAAGGATTGGCCAGGAAGGAAGTTGTTTTAGGAAGAGTTCAGCTGTAAGAGCTCACTGAACTGCCCATCTCAGAATATTTGACCTGTCCGTGTCAAAAAATCCCACATGTCAAATCAAATCTGAGGTTTTAAATTTCAAAGTTAATATATGCTCCAGAAACCAAACTATTAATGAGAAAAACTTAAGAGTTCAGTCTTGATCCTCTTGCTACACATTGGTATATTTCCTTACCGAATTGGTTATGTATCTTTTCTTTGAAGAAAAAAATGGAATATTACACCTGAATATACACCTGATAGTATTAAATATTCTTAGGAAATATTTAATTCTAATATGATGGAGATATACTATAGATACAGTAACTGCTACAGTGGTTGTTCTCAGTGTCAACTACTATACTCAGGACTGTACATTTTCCATTGAGCCATCTTTGCATATTCCTTAAGATGTTATCTTCTTTTTTTTTTTTTAAAGAGCAGTCTTAAAGAATGAAGTAGTTCACTTTATTCTGAACAGCATATTATCTTAATACCTTCTATTTCTACTTTTTCCAAATATACATTCGGAACACTAAATTGTCACTCATAATTAAAGAGAAAGCATTTCTAAAAAGTGAAAGGAAAACCTCAGATGAATGCATTCCTATGGTTTGACTAATTTAATTGTAGGGCTTAAGTAGCTACAAAAGATACCACTAAGACATCTTGAAACAAAAATCAAAACCAAACCACACCAGAAAACACTTACCTTTATCCGATGATCATCAGTGTCTGCAACAGTGGCTACTCTGATAAAAATGGGGTTTCTCTTGTCCACAACCTCAAGCTTCATTTTTTTCTGGAATCCATGTGGAGGTTTCTGCCATGACAAAAAAGTTTTAGAAAGAGAGGTTTTAGGGGAAGAGCAGGTGGACTCAACGGCACAAAGAATAATAAACATATGAGCTATTTTGGGCACCAACCTTTCTAACTACTCTCAAGTTACCAGACTGGCTCTGGATGGCACCTTCTCAATAAAAAAAAAAACAAAACAAAACACATAACCCCTACACACATGGAAGAGAACGGCGTGAGAACCTCATGGAGGAATCAGCAGAAACACTGACACAAAGATACGACAGTCATTTGATAGGAAATTGTTCTCACTGACTGGAGGCGATGTGGCAAAAGACAATAAGCATGAAATTCAATTTTAGAAAGAGAAAAAAAATATTGAAGACGATGAAAAAGATACCAAGGTTAGGAATGAGGATGGATGTAAAAAGTAGAAGACAGCTTAGCAAAAGAAAATGAGACCTCAAAACAAACAAGATGGGTCTTAGGAATAAGATATCTGAATATTTGGCAGAACCATAAACCTGTGAAGAGGCGACAGAAGGCAAGGTGACTGGTTTGGTGTTAAACAAATGACCTAAACTTTCTGTAAAGAGTGTAATATAATGAAAGTGTTGTTGCACAGTTAATTATAAGAACTATGTACAGGACACAAAACAATCAATACAAGACACCCGAAAGGGAACACAGCAGACACTTTCGTGGCTCCCTCTGAGATGACGCTAGACACAGAGGCTGATCTTGCCACAGTTCCATCCTGTGTGAAGCCAGGTGTGGTACAGTAGAGACAGCACATAAAAACCAACAAATACCACATAACTCTTCACATTATTCCTCTTTAAATCCCTATCTTACCATCAGGGGAAGTCATAAAAATTCTTTAAATTTGGGGCTGGGAGTTTGGCCTAGTGGTAGAGTGCTTGCCTAGCATGCACGAAGACCTGGGTTCGATCCCTCGGTACCACATACATAGAAAAAAGCCGGAAGTGGTGCTGTGGCTCAAATGGTAGAGTGTTAGCCTTGAGAAAGTCCATGGACAGTGCTCAGGCCCTGAGCCCAAGCCCAGGACTGGCAAAAAAAAAAAAAATCTTTAAATTTCTCTTCACATAATACAGTTTTGCTCTTCAAATTCTTTATGTTCTTTTCATTTACATTTGGATCCAAATCTATAAATGTTATCACTAAAAAAATATCTACACAAAAGTATCATTTGAAGAAAATTACTGTCTATGATAGATGTGGCTATATTTTTCAGACTATTTTTACTCTATCCTATTCTATCTATTCTGTTCTGTTCTATTCTATCCTATCTTAACCTATCTTAATCTATTCTATGCTCTATTCTTCTTTTTGTGAGACAGGGTCTAGAATGTATCATCCTCTTTTGTCTCATCCTTTAGAGTGCTGAGATTATAGTTGTGTACTATCCTATTTAACTATTAAATGTTTATGTTTTCCTTTAAATTCATGAGAAAATATAGATGATAAAAATATTTGTTTCTTTAACTGATACCACTTGGATTTTTAATGACAGAATTAGTAGGTATGGATTTGGATATAGATTAAACCAAAATCCAGACTGGAAGAAAAGCTATGCTACATAAAAAGAAACTTTGTTTAAGAATTTGGTAAGTTATTTGAGGTAAAAAATATGCCAATGTATTTCATTTCCTCTTGTTCCTTTGAACAGAAACAAAGTTTACTCTGAATCCTACTAAAACAGCATCCCCACTTGCCATAAACAAATTCAAAGGAATTACAAATATAATTTTCATTTGCAAGCATTTTCGTGGCAGTACTTGGTCTTTCAGAATAGTTAGCAAATAAAAAAGAAGTTAGCTGTAATATTTCAACCACTGGAGTCTTAAGTAGCATTATTTTCCAAGAAAACTTTAAAGTCCAAAATGCAAGTATTTTTATATGCTAACAACAAAAATTTCAGTAACAATGATGATTTTCAAAATTGTAAAACTTAAACTGGGACCCAGTGGTTCAATGCCTATAATCTTAACTACTTAGGAGACTGAGATCTCAGATGAGAATTGCTGTTCAAAGTCAGCCCACAGCAGGAAAGTCCATTATATTCTATATCCTATTAACCACCAGAAAACTGGAAGTAGAGCTGTGGCTCAAAATGGTAGAGTGAAAAAAAAGTCCAGGACACCACCCAGGATCTGAGTTCAAGCCCCAAGACTGAAAAAGAGAAAAAAGTAAAACTCTAAACTTATTATAGTTGGTTTCTCTTTTCTTTTCATTCCTACCCAGCCTTGCCAACACCATCTTTTTCTATTCTTAAATTTCATGAACAAATAATATATCAACACAAACTAATCAAACAGTGTGAAATGCATTGTCTTACCACTTTGAAAGCTCTTGCAGGAGCAGGTAAAGAATTTGTTTCTTCTAAATATTTATCCCAAGAAAAGTGTTTCACATTGGGATGACCTAAAAAACAAAGAAAGATACAAATCCTATAAAACTTAACCAAAATGCCAGTGAGAACAAGAAACTACCCTAAAAAAATTATGGAGTTATAATTACAACTATGACCTAGGAATTAACACTCATATACACCTAACTTAAAACTTGCTGCATGTTCAGAACTACTAGCAATAATTTTTTTTCATCTTGACCATGATTTCTTCTTAGATAAAAATGTATACAAAATAAAAGTATTTATTAAAAGGAATACAGAACTATTATATGTATATTAATAAATGAAAAGTTTCAATTATCTTCTGTATGGTTAGGCTGAACAAAGAAATGCAGAAATGCATTTATAAATTATGCGTAGATATAACTATTATTTACTCCTTTCCATTGCCTTTTTGCTCCAGAGTTCAAAATCCATTAGGTAGCATAAGTAGGTATTAGTAGTGGTGGTCCAAAGAGTGGGAATTTGCTACAGAAGAGGGCTGAGAAACTATGCAAATATATTGGTGACAATGGAAATCAGGCTTCTCCTTGACAGGTTTTCCATAGGAAAACTAGCATGGTATCAATGTTAGCTGTGAATCAGAACAAAGATTCTAATCCATCTATTGATAGACAGCGAAGTAAATTTTTGTTTATTAGTTATATAGGGATTTACATATCATTCTTTGTAAATAGATATGTGTGAATATGCAAATAGGAATTTGTATATGCATATATAAACATACGGAATAGGTATGTTTAGACATTCCTGTTTTATATATACATCGAAGAGACTGGAAGTAGACACATTCTAGTAGCCACAAGCCTAAGTAGTGACCAGATCTTCATTTGTAAGTAGGATTCTCTGTGGAAAATAACATGGATTCTGGGGAAACAGACAACTGTAGGGCTAGGAAGGTAAGTATATGACAAGCCTAAGTCTTGTAGAAACCAAGCTGTCCTCAAAAAATGGAAGACGTCTAAAAGACATAGAAATCAGCTTAAATTTTCTGAAAATCCGATACAAAATAAAGGGGTTTTATAAAGTTTATTTTAACTGTTTTAACATATAAACTTCAGTAGCATTAAGAATGCTCAAGTATTCTTAGTTTTTAACAAGCAATTTTAATTTTTTTAAATCGTGTTGAAAGTTGTAATTCTTTTCTATTGAACTATAAAAGTCCATGAAAGGCTAAATGCTAGTAGCTCACATCTCTACTGCATATCCTCAGGAGACTAAGATCTGAGGATTGAAGCTTGAAGTCAGCTTGGACAGGAAAGTACATAAGACTCTTATCTCTTATCTCAGTTATCCATAAAATGTCAGAAAGCAAGCTCAAGTAATACAACACTAGCCTTGAGCAGGAAAAGCTCAGGAACAGGGCCCAGAGCACTAAGTGAAAGGCCCAGGACCAATAGACACACACACACACACACACACACACACACACACACACACACACACAGAAAAAGAAGTGGCTATCATTCCACTTCATCCAAGGAATGAGCAATAATACTACCACCCTCCACCAAGCAACATCAGTAGAATCACTCTACAATGTCAATTTATTCACCATCCTTACAAAAGCTGAGAGAAATACAAGAATGTTCACAGTAGTTCCAATGGTGCCAAGTGAGAGAATCAACTATGCAATCCCAGCTTCTAATGTTTTAAAAATCACAGGATGTGGAAGAACTGGACACATGAAATCTACAGACAGAACTACATTTTGGCCACAGAATCATTATTTGTTTTAGCATTTGATGATTCTGTTCCTTTTATGTTTAAAACAGCTCTATATATTAGTCAGGCCACAGGATTGCCCTTATTCCCTTCAGCATTCCAGAAAATTTAAAACTGGACTCGGCACATCACAGGAATGGTTAGTCCCTGAGTGAACAAGCTATCATACACTTGAATGGGTCTGGGGAGAAACTTTACAATGAACCCCGCTGTTAGAATAAGACTAGTATCTGGAGCTCCATGAGGAGTCTCTGCTCTTACATGCTGTGGGGCTCCAGCCACAAAACATCTGGCAGGAAAGCAAGGACTCACTCTTATCTGTGATCTGAGAAACCTGTTTCACTTGTGTGCCTGTCCAAAGAACAACCCTTCTAACCAATGAGTCTTCATGTGAGCCACTGTCCCTGCCTGTTCTGACCAGCAGATCACCTCCCACAGTGACAAGTTCACCAGTGCACGGTCTTAGGATGCTGCAGCAGAAGCTGCTCGGAGCACATGAAAATAAACTCAAAACGACATTCAAGGACACTGTTTATCAGCAGCTACACATTTTCCTGTCAGAAGAACAAGTGAGAAAGCTGCATGGCCACAGTCAAGCAGCTGAAGCACCTAGAAACTTCAGAAAACAGAGACAGCACTAGGATAATCTATAGAATATATTTGTAATAAAAAAATCACAACAGATTTGTTTTGCTATTCCTGGGGCTTGAACTCAGGGCCAGAGCACTGTCCTTGAACTTTATTTTTCTCAAGGGTAGAGCTCTACCACTTGAGCCATAGCACCACTTCAGGCTTTTTCTGTGTATGTGGTACCAAGAACTGAACCCAGGGCTTTGTGCACGCTAGGCAAACACTCTACCACTAGGCCAATTATGTTCTAAAATCTAAGTGCCAGTGACTGTATATATAGATTCCCTTCTTGAATACCTGCTTGTTAAACACGTCATTTGAAATATGATGTAAAAATTCATGTTAATAAATTCTTTAAAAAAAAGAAAAACAATGAAAAAAATTTTTAAAATCACAACAAAAAGAAGAAAAAAGGACAGCAAATAGAGTTTACCACTCTAAATAAAAGAGTAGATGCCTCAAGGCTCCCAGTTAAGATGAGCTTCTTCTTGCTTCTATCGGAATCATCATGATATAAGTTGTACATACTCCACCTCGATGGCCCAGTGCCCATGTTCTATACTTGTCCAAGCTTAGCAGTTCAGATCTAGAGTTCATCTTTAACTCTCTACTAACAAAATTAAGCCTAGAAATGAACCTAAAATTAAAACATGAAAGATCTCTTTAAACAGTTTACTTTTCCAAAGAAGACAAAGCTTCAGATTTTAGTATGAAGTTAAGACAATAATTGAAGGAACACCAAGGGTCAGTAGACCACATGCAGCCATAGCATAATAAAGTGTTACTGTAACACAACTATGTTCCTCTATGTGCACTGTTCGTGGCTGCTTTTGCAATACAACTAGATGAATGGTAGTGACAGACTTTGGCTCTGGATCACAAAACTCAAAAATAGCCAGATGCAGTGATTGTAAACAGAGATTCCCTCCTTGAACACTTGTTTGTTAAACTTGTCATTTAAAATATGATGTAAAAATCAACATTAATAAATTCTTTAATAAAAAAATAGCCAGATGGTGATGCTTCATGCCTGTAATCCAAACTACTCAGGATGCTGAGATCTGAGGATCATGGTGCAAAGCCAGACTTAGCAGGACAGTCTGTGAACCTCTTGTCTACAATTAATGACCTAAAATTGGAAGTGGCACTGTGGCTCAAAGTGTGAGCTCAAAAGCTCAAGGTCAATGCCTAGAACCTGAGGTCAAGCCCTATGACTGACTCACCAATGGTTTCCCTCATTCATCATAACCAGTAGAAACCTTGGGCTCTAATAGCAAAGATTTGCAATAGAGCAAAAACTTGATACATAAGGCCATATAGTATGAAGCTAATTGAATGGACCTCTAGGATATTGAAACAAAAGCCATGTAATGAATGATTGCTGTCCTTAAGGTGCTATGTTATCTCTCATCTCTTTTGCTGTTCCTTTGTTATCTCATATTGTCACAATATCTCACCTTGTTATCTGATATACTGGATACATTTGTATTTGGTTACTTGAAATTGGACAGGGAAGGGGGAAAACCAAGAGGGGGGGTGGGGAGGAGGGTAATGGGGACCAAGACATGTGGAAGGGTATCAATGTATGTGAATTAATGCACCTTCTATCTGGCAAATATCATGTAACCCTTTTATTAAATACAATAAAAATATTTTTTAAAAAAAGAAGAAAAATTGAAAGTACTTAATACCTGGCTCTTAACAGAAAAACTGCCAACTCCTTAAGTATTTTATTCTCAAATATTATTATATTTGATTTTGAGCAAGCATAGTCAAAATGAATGAATACAACAATCTATCAGTGGGTAAATAAAGAAACAAAGGAAAGTTCAGAAACTAAGACTGTGTGCATATTACTCAGCTTAACTGATGTGGACCCCTTGATTCTGTCCTCAGTTGTGTTTACATTGTGTACTCCACTGAGTGTTTCCTTGCCCTTAGTTTTGTGAAAATACACCTCCCAAGAAGCAAATGGAACCTCTAAAATATGGCAAAAGTTAGGAGTTTATGTGATGAAGGGAAAGTTTTACATCTGTTGAGAGGCAGTATGTGTTGAGCAGAAGTTGAATGGAATCATGGGAAGAATGAACAGAGCAGGTGCAATGAAACCCATATATTCCAAGCACACTGCTTTCCTCTACAACCATCTCCTGGGAAAAAAAGCCCTATGGAGACCAAGCATCTATGAACATGACCAGTATTTGGCACAAACCTGGTGGCGTAATAAGGGTTCTTCTGTGTTCTTTACACCATCCAACGGGATGAATATGTGGACTAGATGCTTCACACCTGCAGGATATAGAAATTAAAACTCTGTCATCAGAAAAACTCACAAATAAAAGTAAATGTTTAAGGCTAGGCCTGAATACTTCACAGAGTTCTGATTGGAAAATAAAATTGCTAAACCAAAGAATATTTTCAATGTCCCCATTTATAGCAAGCAGATTTCTTTTTACTATAGAATAGCACATGGATTTGACACCAAGCAGTTTTCTTTTGCTATATTTGAAGTTATATCCTGAAACTTCACATATAGCTGAAGTTCAAAGATAGCATCATTAAAATTCAAAATTTCCATTCAGAAACATCATGTGGGAAAAATAGACTGTGTGTACAGGCAGGCTAAAATTATATCAGCATCTCTTAAGGGCATGTTCAAAGGCAGGAAGCTCAATCATTCCCAGAAAGTCACACACTATTTTTATTACCCATTGGGATCGTAGAGCAGGTATTAATGCAAGGTGCTTCTTTTCCTCTTCCCTCTCTGCTCTGTCATCTTTACTACAGTGAAGCATACATTTTTTCCAGAGCCTTTTTATCAGCATGCAAACTGAGTGCATCTGATTCCTTGTCCTAAGCACACTTGTTCCATACATTCCCAACCATAATGCAGTTCATCCATTTTGTTGCTCATTCACTCATTCAAAATGATACTCTAGCCACTAGAACAAACCATGAGGAAAATGCAGCCAATGAGACAGGCACCAAGTCCCAGTTTCATGACATTTACAGTATAGCAAGAAAAGACAGGAAATGAATAAAACATAAAGGCCCCTCTATATCTACAGAGCACTGGCCTGTGATCCATGTAGTCATTAAAGGCAGAAAATGCTCACATCCTTTATGTAAAATTGAGTCACATTTGCCTACATCATCGAGGGACATCATCCTGTTGACTGAAAACTATTTCTAGATTATAGTATCTACGTTATTTATAACACAATGCAAATATTAATATAGGTGCTACATTGTTATTCTGTTAGACTGTTTAGGAAGATAATGAACTTCCTTAAAAATCCTGTGCATATTCTGTACTGACGCAACCATTATTGACCTAACGGCATTTTCGATCTATGTTTGCCATCTCCTAATGGAGCCCATGAGTACTGAGAGAAACTGTATATATACTTTGTTGGCATGATGCTAGGTAAACAAATGCAATGAAACAAATGAGCACACTGAGTGGGTGCAAAAGCACTTCTTTATTCAGCCTAGTCAGACAAGGTCCTACCAGGTGTGGTGGCACAGGCATATCATCCTAGCACTCTCAAGGTTGAGGCAGGGGATCATGACTTCTAGCCTGCCTGGTCTATAAACCTACACCCTTTTATATTTTTTTCTTTAAGGACAACCTCAGGTGGGTGTGGTAGTACACAGCTATAATCCTAACTACTTGGAAGGTTGAGTAGGAGGATCATGGTCTATAGCCAACTTGGGAAAGTATTAAAATTCTATCAGAAAACAAACAAAAGCAAGAAAGCCCTGCGTTCACTCCCCAGTACCAAACACAAAACAAAACAAAGTAACGAAACTGCTTCTGAAATAAGGCAACAAACATTTGAGCCAAAACTGGAAAGAAAGAAATACATGAACAACTCAAATATATAAAGAAAATCAATTCTGGGAAGAAGACACAGCAAGGGGCCGGGAGTTTGGCCTAGTGGTTAAAGTGCTTGGCTAGCATGCATGAAGACCCAGGTTCGATTCCTCGGTACCACATATAGAAAAAAAGCCAGAAGTGGTGCTGAGGCTCAAGTGGTAGAGCTCTAGCCTTGAGAAAGTCCAAGGACAGTGCTCAGGCCTGGAGCTCAAGCCCAGGACTGGCAAAAAAAAAAAAAAAAAAAGAAGACACAGCAAGTACAAGGGTTATTGAAAATAACCTATCAAGCCTGTCTTAGAAATAGAAAGGCATGAGAGCTAGCCACCAGGTGACTCAGGCTTGTCATCCTAGCTATTTGGAAAGGCTGAGAACAGGGTCATGGTTTGAAGCCAGATTAGGTAGAAAAGTTCCTGAGATTTCTTCAAACTTCATCACTAAACATCATACCTAGTCTACCATCTCAAATTACACAATGCTGAGATTGGAAAGGTTGTGATTCCAGACCATACTGGGAAGCCATGTCCATCCACCTCCACGGACGAAAGCTGGATGTGGTGACAGACACCTGTGAACCCAGTAAGACCGGGAAGTCTAAAGCAGGCAGATCATAGATCCAGTACTTGGCTGGGTAGGAAGCAGGATCCTATCTCAAAATAACCAGCACAGTAAAGGGCTAGAGGCATGGCTCAGTGGTAGAGCAGCAGCCTGGTGGCAAGCACAAGCTACTGAGTTCACACCTTAGTCCTGGCAAAACAGAAATCAAAGAAACAGAAGCAGAGAAAGGAAAGGAAGGTCACAAGGGCCATGATAAGGCTTGGGGTTTTACTGAGTGGATTAGAACATAGAACATCATCATGAGGGATTTGGGGGGGGAGAGGGTTTAAGCAGAAAAGTAGCTTAATCTGATTCTATTTTAAAGTAATTGCTCAATATAGAGGGAGCATGAGAAGAGGTATTTGGAAGGCTGCTGCAAGTCGATCCTACTAGCATGGACCACAGGGGTGGTGGTGAGGATAATGGGAAATGACAGGGAAAGAAAGAGAAAGCAACAGAGCGAGTTAATCTGATTAAGATGTAATACATGCATGTGTGCGATACCATGGTGAAACCCCTTTATACAATTAATATATACTTAAAAATGTATGACAGGAAGGAAAATGATTCTGTTGGGGGAGAGGGGCCAGTGGGGGTTAGGGGAATGGAGTTGGTAAAAGACAGTAAATGTGACTAAAGTGCTTTATATACAGGTAGGAAAACAATGAACACTGTTTCAAATTGTCTTAAGAAAGGGAGATGGGGGCCGGGAGTTTGGCCTAGTGATAGAGTGCTTGCCAAGCATGCACGAAGACCCGGGTTCAATTCCTGGGTACCACATACACAGAAAAAAGCCAGAAGTGGTGCTAAGGTTCAAGTGGTAGAGCTCTAGCCTTGAGAAAGTCAAAGGACAGTGCTCAGGTCCTGAGCTCAAGCCCAGGACTGGGAAAAAAAAAGAAAAAGAAAAAAGAAAGAAAGAAAGAAAGGAAGGAAGGAAGGAAGGAAGGAAGGAAGGAAGGAAGGAAGAAAAAAGAAAAGAAAGAAAGGGATGAGGGAGCAGAAGAAAGGGAATGAGGTGAGTTTGTCCAGGGTACACTGTGTGTACCCTGTATATATGCTAACAAAAATGCTTTTTATAAAAGAATCTCATTAAGAGAGTTCTTCCATTACATATAAAATAAAAACTTGTTAAAATGAGTTAAAAAAAAAACAAATAGAATAGAGACAGTTCTACAAAACCATGCTTAATGAGGCATTTCAGGACAAAAAGACGACTTTACTATTGAATTTGAGGAGTTCCAAGAGACAGGTATGAGAATTATCTATGCTGTTTTATAGACGTTTTTCAAAAAAATAATAAAACTCTTTTTATAATAACCAAATGGGAAATATTCCCTTGGCTAGTCAAGAAATACATGCTGAGAAAATCCTTGGCTTAGAGGTTCTCAGATGCTCAGTTAAAAAGCTTCTTTCTTCCCTGACTTGCTATCTCAGATCCTTCTTTCCCCAAATTACTTTTATTTGTTAATGCTACAGAATGATATCATTATTTTGGAAACATCAGTGCCAAGGTTGTGTGGCAATCACTACTGATCTTCCAATATACATCATCTAATACACATCATTCCAGTATACATTTTAATACACATCATTCCAATATACATCATCATGACTTACTGCAGTATTCTTTAAATGCACCATTCTAAAATGGCTATACAGAACTAGGAAGCTTTATTCCCTGCTATAATGATGCGTTATTAGACAATCATTTATGTCATGGCTTATTACTATGTATTAATTTTAGGAAAGGATTACATATAGCTTCATTTAGAATGTACAAACAAACAGCTGCACATAGTGGTATATTCCTGTAATTTCAGTATTTGGGTAGCAGAGGCAGAAGGGCTCATAGTGAGTTCTAAGGCTAATCTGAGCTGCACAATGAGATCATTTCTTGAATAATGAAGAAAAAAAGAATAACATATATATTAATTTTTCTCCTCAATCTACTACAACTATAGAGACATATTTTTGTAATTATCTGCCAGTCTTATAAAGATTATTAACTTTTTTATATTACTGGATTCCTTTACAAATTGCAAGCAAAGAACACACTATGGCATGTTATGGTTACTAAATATATATTGATCAAAGTCACTATTTACAATAAATAAGCCAGCAGGAAAGATAAAACATTATACTGTTACGTATTTTCCTTTTCCCTACTGGAACCCCTCTTTTATCTATTTTCCTGTTCCCAATACTTCATTCAAAAGTTGGAGGGCTGTGAGCACTAATCAGACACTAAGAAGTCATCTCTTAGTCCCACCTAGTGTTCAAAGGCAGAAATGTAACCACAAAGAAACAGAACTTCAATAATATTCATCATCAGTCACCCTCTTCATTAGTGCTCTCTCCCTCCACTGGCATAAACCCTTCCCCACAGAGCTTGTTTTACTTTCCTGTCATTCATTTTTTTAGTGGTACGTATTAAAGTTTCAGGTTGTTTCACATGATATTTCAAATGTGAATCTATTTTTATTATAATTTAACCCTCCCTATTGCTTTCTCTTTCCCTGCTCTTATGGATCAACAATTTTCACTCTTTATGTCATCTTCACACAGAGTTGCAATGTATTTCAAAATAATTCAGACTCCTTCTTATCCTCCCTACTCTCCTCCTCTGAGTTAGAATTATGTGCTATGCATTTGTGTGTTTATATACACACATGTATATATAAGTATGTATGTACATGTCCACATGTATGTATTTTTGGTCTAGCTTCCTTATATGAGTGAAAACATGACATATTGGTCTCTAAGGCTGGGCTTAGCTCATGTTGCTCAACTGATATGCTCCAATTACATCCACTGTCCTGCAAATAACAAGATTTCATTTTTGTACCTGTATAATATTCCATAATACACACACACACACACACGCACACATTCTCCAATCCTACATAAATGTTTATCATGTTCTTCTGTAGAAGGTACACTTAATGCCTTTGTCTAAAATTCTTTGTAGCAAACAACAACAACAAAACCCTCAGAAAGATGTCCACATCCCACTCCCTGAAACTTGTGACTATTACTTCATAGGGTAAAAGGGATTATGTAGATGAGATTAGTTAAGAATCTTGAGATGGGGAGGATATCCTGGGTAATTATGGTGAGCCCAAGGTTATCACAAGGGTCATTATAAAACAGAGGCCGAAAAGGTTAGTCAGAGGAGAAATGTGAAGATGCTGTCACTATGTTGCTGATTTTGAAGATGGACAATTTCGAAAGAGGTCTGAATGGTGCACTTCCAAGTGTAATGTGTATCATCTTAGAAAGCTATGACTTTTCTTCCTTTAAATATCTGGCGAGATTTTTTTTCAATTCATCAATTAAGATTCCACCTACTTTTATATAAAAAAAAAGGATAGGGAGGGAAATGGGGATAAAAACATGAGAAGAGTTATCAATGTGTGAGAAGTAATGCACCTACTATCTGGCGAATATAACTGTAACCCCTGTATATTACAATAAAAAAGACACACTTCATTACAACTAGACACGTATACCACAGATACATGTTCTTCATTCCCCAGTGCATATAAAAAGTGATGTAAGATCATTGCTCAATTCAAACTGGAAAAAAAAATCTCATTTCAAAGCTACTTTAAACAGAGAGAGGCAAGCCAGTGAGTAACCCCAATTACACACCTAAGCAACTGATGCAGATAAAAACCATTTCAAATATCAAAGAACATAACATTTAATAAAACAAGAGAAGTTCCAATAGGTGTAAACAATTTTCAAGGTGCCTTTATTTCATATGGAGGAAAAGAGTATACTGTATTTGATTTTGGACAAATAGCAAAATATGACTTTGTGTGATTAGAACTGTAAACAATCCTCAAAGTATACCATCCTAAAAAATAATGACATTAGTCCGTGCTCATAAAAGGGCACAGGGTTTTAAGTTCTTTCTCAGAAAGAACCCACGATCCTTCCTCTTTTTTTCCGAGATATCCCACAACAAAGAAAACTTTGCCAAATTTCTCATTTTCCCCATGACAATATTTTAAAAGGTAATACATGTTGTTATTTTAAAGCAGCAATTGTATGCCTTTAAAACACAGTAATACCTATAAAATCATACAAATAAAGTAATACCTGCTCATTTTGTTTAAATCACACAAAAGCTTAAAAAAAACTCTCCCCAAATGACCAGACTGCAATTTTCAAAAAATAATTTTCATGTTTAGTGATTAGTCACACACAAAATGTTATATACAGTTGACTTCCAAAGTATCTTAGGGTTGGGATTCCAAGTACAGAAATACAGAGGAAAAATAAGGGCTGTAAATAAGGGCTGCAAATAAGGGTACTGAGTAAGGTCTAAGAGGGCAACTTTGTCATTCATTTTGTACATGCCCATAGTTCAATAAAAGATTTTTATGACAGCCAGGCATGATGGCTCATGCCTATAATTCCAGTTACACAGGAGGTAGTAATCGGAAGGATCTCAGGTTGAAGCCAACTTAAGCAAAAAGTTATGAAGAGCTCATTGCAAACAGTAAGTCCGGTGTGTTGGGGTGTGTCTATCAACCCAGCTGCACGGGAGGCACAGACATGACACAGGCACGAGGATTATACTACAGACCAGACCTGGACAACAAGTTTGGTATCAAATAACCAAAGCAAAAAAAGGCTAGGGCATGATTCCAGTGGTAGAGCATCTGCCTACCAAGTGGAAGGTCATGAGTTCAAATGTCACTACCACCCAAAAGAAAGAAAAAAATATTACTTATTACTAACTGAACACAAACATTCCATGAGAGAAAAGTTATTCTTTGCAGCAAAAGATATGGAAGCTAATGAAATATACTGAAGAACTTGATTTTTATTTTTTTGCCAGTCCTGGGGCTTGAACTCAGGGACTGAGCACTGTCCTTGGACTTTCTCAAGGCTAGATAGAGCTCTACCACTTGAGCCACAATACCACTTCTGGCCTTTTTCTATGTATGTAGTACTGAGGCATCAAAGCCGGGTCTTCATGCATGCTAGGCAAGCACTCTACCACTAGGCCAAACTCCCAGCCCCAGAACTTGATCTTTTGTAATGTAATCATTAAGTGATTTGCCCATACGTTTTAACACATTACAATAAAAATAACAAATAAAACAATAGAAACCTAGTAAAAAGCATCTGAACAGTAAATGGACTTGAATTGTAAAACAATGCAAGTAAAACTGATGAGTGTCAAAGAATTCAGTCTGATGGGTGGCAGGAATTATTGAAAGCCCTACTGAATATTTAAATATATGCATGCAAAATAGTAAGGTCAAGACAAACGCTTCTCAGAAACTTAGCTGTATTTACATAAATTAATATTTACTTGCTACATAACATTATCATATCTTTTTCTCAGTAGAGAGACTGGATTTTATTGGTGCATCTTATATCTATGTGCAAAGACAAATACCAAATTGAGCCCCATTAATAACATTATCATCCAAACTGAGCCCCATTAATAACATTATCATATCTTATAGGCATTATTTGTCACTTCTCTAGAATATTTTCAATTCACATGTTCTCTAGATGGAACCAAAAACACTTCAGAAATGCCTTTGATGAGGAAACTGAATTCTAGTAATCAATGAACTTGAGAGTTAAGTATAGAAAATCATTAGTTCAACTGTTTGAACTTTGATGGCTTAAAGCTAGGGACGTAGAGGAGCTCTGTTTAGCCTTTTAATTTTAAGGAACCTCCATATTGCCTTCCTCCTGGGCATTTATCCAAATGACCACAAATAAGGCCACACTAAAGCTACCAGCACATCTATGCTCATTGTACCATTATTTACCATAGCAAGGCATGGAATCAACCTAGATGTCCCTCAGTGGATGAATGGACCAAGAACACGTAGTATATATACACGTGGAATTTTATGCTGCCATCAGAAAGAAAGAATGATATCACCCCATTTGTAAGGAAATGGAAAGACTTGGGGAAAATCATATTAAGTGAAGGAAGCCAGACCCAAAGGAACATGGGCTCAATGGGTTCCCTCATTTGTAACAATTAGTACACATCCAGGATTCTCCTAGCAGAGAATCACAATAGCTCAATAGTTACTGTTCATATAACCTTATAAAATGATGCTAATCGAAATGAACTATAAGATATGGAATTAAGAGGTGATATTTTTCTTAGTGTACTGTATGTGGTTATTTCTTTTTTCATTTTTCCTTTGGTTTACCCCATTGTCACGTTTTGTTTCAGTACCCTCTGTATTTTATATACGTTTATTGATTTGTGGACGGGAAGAGGAATTACAGAAATATTGGGAAGGACACAGGGTGAACCAATGCAACAGGAATACTCTATGTTTGAAATGAACTTTACAACATGGGGGAAGGAAAGGGGGGAATTACTCATAAGATATTATGTTAGAAACGAACTTTACAACTTGGGGGAAGGGGAGGGGAGATAAAACTATGAAAAACTAGATATTTTGCTAAGTTCCAGCAATCCAAATGAACTCTGTAGCTCTTCATAAATAAAAACATCAAGGGCTTCATGAAAAAAAAAAAGAACTAAAACGAAGCTAGGGATACAGTCCAGTGTTGGCACACTTGGCTTAGCATGGGGAAGGCCCTGGGTTTTACCTCCCAGCACTGCAAACAAAAACAAACTGGACAGTTTTATTACAACTATTTTTATAATTATATAATTTTATCCTATGTTGCTCTTACTCTTTATATAGTATAAATGTAAAGATAGTAAGGATTCAAAGCAATATTCCTCAATGCATGTAACCTACTAAGCTAGCAAGAATGGTTAAATTAGCTATTTCATATAAAAATGGAAACAAAGATAAAAATAAGTGCCTAGGGCTGAGAATGTGGTGTAGAAGTAGAGTGCTTGCCTAGCATACATGAAGCCCTGGGTTCAATTCCTCAGTACCAAATACAAAGAAAATGCCAGAAGTGGTACTGTGGTTCAAGTGGTAGAATGCTAGCCTAGAGCAAAAGAACCTCTGGGACGGTGACCAGGCCCTGAGTTTAAGCCCTAAGACAGGCAATAATAATAATAATAATAAATATAATAATATTAAATAATGAGTGCCTAGGCTAGGTGCTCATGGTTCAAAATTGTAATCCTAGTTACCCAAGGAGGCTGAAACCTGAAGATTATGGTTTAAAACTAGCCTGGGCAGAAAAGTCTGTGAGACTCTTACCTCCAATTAACCTTCAAAAAGCTCAAAGTGGAGATGTGGGTCAAATGGTAGCTCCCATATGACATATGATCATAGCTTTTGAGCTATTGTGATCCTCTGCTAGAAAAATCCTAGATTTATATTAATTATTACAAATGAGGGAAACCATGGTCATACAGGCCGAGACTAAACAAAATGAATTCTAGGATATGAAAACAAGAGGTTTATCTTTGTGATTGTTCTTAATGTACTATGTGAAGTTATTCCTTTCCTCTTTTTTTCCCCCCTTATGGTTAATCTTATGCAGTTACTGTATCTGACTTTGTTACCTGGTATATTATATATACGCTTATCTATCTGAAATAGAGAAGGTAGAAAACAAGAGACTGGGAGGGGGTAAGGGGAGGGAAAGGGGGACAAAAACATGAGAAAGGGTATCAAGATTTGAGAATTAATTCACCCATTACCTGATGAATGTAACTATAACCCCTCTATACATTATCTCAACAATAAAATATAATTTTTTAAAAATTGGTAGACCCCTAGGCTTAAACAGATAGCTCAAGCCTTGAGAGATGGCTCCCATGCCGCCAGCACACACACACACACACACACACACACACACACACGTTCCTAAAAACTGATGGAAGACACACACTCAAAATCAATGTCTTAGGGCTGAGAGTTTGGCCTAGTGGTAGAGTGCTTGCTTTGCATGCACCAAGACCCAGGTTCAATTCCTCGGTACCACATACATATAAAAAAGCTAAAAGTAGTACTGTGGCTCAAGTGGTAGAGCTCTAGCCTTGAGAAAAATCCAAGGACAGTGCTTAGGCCCTATGACTAAGCCCAGGACTGGCAAAAACAAAACAAAAACAAAAACAATGTCTTTGTGTACACATTGAGAGCATGTCAGGAAGGGTGTGGGGAAGGATGGATGTGTACAAATCATGAAATAGCATTAAAGGGTATTATTTCGCAATATATAGAACATGAAACCAGCAAAAACTTGAAATTTACGATATGAGAGAGCAGGGGTAGAACATTGTCATTTTTTGTTACGAGTTTTTCATTGTCATTGATTTACAACTGTGTACCTAAATTTACCTAGATAGACATTAACTTCCAGAAAAGCATGAATAAATAGAAACTGTCTTACCAATAGTCATAGCTCTCGTCCCAGTTGTCAAAATGTACCAGGAAGCGATTGTCCACCATATCTGTTACCGTAGCAACACAGATGAACGAAGGATTCTTTTTGTCTACAGCCTCAAGCTTCATTCCAACTCGAAAGCCTGATGGGATCACTGTCTATAGAAACATGCAGATTTAATTAGAGATAAGCACACACCAAACACAGCACACTCTGCACCCCCTACTCCAAGGCCTCATATCCACCCTTCTAGTCACATAACTTAAAAATCCTGTGCCAGTTTCACATCAGGATTACCTTCCAACAAGCCACAATTAAATATACTTTAAAAAATAAAAAGCTTAATGGCTACACTGAATTAACAACCTGAGCCTCAGAACTAAAGCACTCACAACCTGGCAGGGCTTAAGAAAATCTGAATGCTTTTTGGTAGCATGGTTAGAAGGCTACATTAGGTAGGCACGTTATATTCATTCACCAGGCAGTTTACATTTTGGTCTTCTTTTCCTTGATTACAGATTTAGCAATGAGAATTACTTCGCACAGAATATGCACTTAATCAAGTTCAAAATGTGCCTGAGTCAGTACAAAAGCACTCCCACTTCTGAGTGGCTTCCTCCAGAGTACTGCCGAAAGTAGGTCATTGTCGTCTATGAAAAGCTGCAAATTATTACAACTCTTACTTATCACTAGGTATCTTGCATCCACAGCAGAGGAGATAATATACATTGTTAATATACATTGTCATTCAAAAAGAGTTTGCATTTAAAGAAAGTCTAAAGATGATCAGCTATTTGGGACTTGAAACAAATGCAAGGAAAATTCTTTGAAGAGTGAGTGCTGAAAGAATAGTAATATTGAAACACCTGTGACTACAGTATTTTGTGAGGAAAAATGCCCTAATCTCAGAGCGAGGCACTCAAGATCGCAATTATGTCAATTATAACACACTAAGTCACCTTCTTTCCTCTTCTAAAATACCTTTCCATTTAGATTGAAGCACACAGATATTATTCTGTTAGCACAAAAAATGTTATCTTTTACTATACCATAATTACACAGTTATCACTATAGACAGCCATGTATCTGAAAAATGTTAGAATTCCTATATGAAATGAAGGAGCAAGCAAAAGTAATACAGAAAAATTCACCGTACATTTCAATTCTGATATTTTCTTTTTTCTTTTTTTTTTTTTTTTTTGCCAGTCCTGGGCTTGAGCTCAGGGCCTGAGCACTGTCCTTGGACTTTCTCAAGGCTAGAGCTCTACCACTTGAGCCTCAGCACCACTTCCAGCTTTTTTTTCTATGTATGTGGTACTGAGGAATCGAACCCGGGTCTTCATGCATGCTAGGCAAGCACTTTAACCACTAGGCAAAACTCCTAGCCAATTCTGAAATTTTCTAGCAATTATGACGATAAATTTTTGGCTATTCTGAGATAGATGATCTAGAAACAATAACAACAATTTTAAAAAGCAGAAAAAATGCTTCTTTGATACCAAAACACATGGTAAGGTAAATTGTATGCCAGCCATGAAGAGGTGAAGGCAGTTAATCAAAGCCTGGACTGAGGTTATCATCGGAGAACTTGACAGGAAACAAGGAGCCACGTGGAGCAAAGGCTGCTGGGATTCCACATAAACGACCTTCCTCCTGGGCACATTTTCTCAGAGAATACCTTCTGACAAGTCAGTTTTTACCTTTCAGCAATTAAGCTATCCCAACTAGGACATATATTAGAAAGTAATAAGATGGCTCGTAGCACGAGCGCTGTCTCTCTCTTTCCCTCCCTCCTTCTCTCCTGCCTCTCTCATTTTTTGTCTTTCTCGCCCAGACATACTCAGCACTTCAGTTTTGTTTTGTTTTATAATTCAATCTGGTTCATATTCAATTTAACGAGAGAACATTTCATTTACAAGATGTTAGCATCATTTCCCAAGTGGAAAGTTCTCTTTTCCTCCCACTCCTCACATTTATTTTCATTTGGAGGGACCCCTGGCTAATGATGTCACCAACTCTCATCCTTTTACTCACTGTTGCCCTGGCCAGTGAATCCGGAAAGAAGGTACTGAGTAGAGCCTGAGCATAAGCTGGGATGCAGGATGCATGGTTTCTACTCTCTTCCTGAGGGTCCAGTGCTCCCTGGTCTTGGAGATTGATGGCAATAAACCCCTTTGATTGTAAGGCTCTGAATCAAAAGCTCATTTTGTCTGCTTGTCCTTCAACCTTGTCCTTACCAGTTATACAGACGTTATTTTGGTTTTCTACTGTTCTTTCAATCAGATCAGAACTTGGGAGAGGCATTGTATAAAACAGTACCAGGGCCTCTCAGAGCTGTCAACAGAGGTCAGGAAGTAAGAAGCCAAGGCACATACATGCAGCCTTTGCCTCCACTGCATGGCAAACAAGGCTAGAAGCTGGAGCAAGGGCACATAGTCACCAGCCATTTCCTGCCTATGTGCTCCAACGGGACTACATTCATCTCACTGTGTGAATCCCATGTGAACAGCATTCCTAATTAAATGATGACAACAATAAAATATCCCAGGCAATTTATTTTTTTATGTATCTTAATTGCAAATCACACCTAGCTTTTGTACTATGTTGTCTTCTACCATCCATTAACATGACAACCATGACTGGAGATATTTACTCATAAAGATTTTAAGCTAATTTTAAAGTTTAATTAAGATAAGAGAAGTCTATTTACCAAGGCAATAAAATTTATCACAGTGCCTTGTTATCATTTGTAATTCATCCTGTGAGACACTCAAAACTAGCTTTCTTTGAAAGGAGAAGTATTTTGGAGGTACTTACTATATTCTGATTTTCAAATAATGACTTCGGCGCAGCTTGGGCTTTACATGTCTTCAGATAGGTCTGCCAATTAAATTCTTCCTCTTTATATCCTAGAGCACAAGCAGATATGAATAAGCTTGGCAAAATATGAAAGGATTTCATATTGAATTTATCACCCATGTCCACTTTGATCTCAAATCCAATCATGCCAAAATCAAGCAATCTAATGATTTCTTTGGTAAACAAAATTTAACCCATAACTACAACTGTAGTTTTAGACACAGGTATATTTTTCTATCAACAAATTCCAGTACTTCTCCAATTCTAAATAAATAGTAATAAGCTATAATCCTAGCTATTAAAGAGGTTGAGATCTGAGGACCACAGATTGAAACCAGCCCAGGTAGCAACGTCTATGAGAGTCCTATCTTCATTAAACTACCAAGAACACTAGCTTTGGGCAAAAGAGCTCTCAGGAACAGCATCCAGGCCCAGAGTTCTAGCCCTAGGACTCGCACCCAAATAAGTAATGTATTTGCTTTTCTCACTTCTTTTCTTTGTAAACATAATATAGACTCCCAAGAGTCTATAATTAGAATTCTTGAGCAGTGTGGACAGTAAAGGGTGATAGTCAAATTATTTTTCCTCACCTATTCTAATTGGGGGAAGGAGGGTCTAACTAATGGGAACCAACTAAGAGGGAAGTTGGAAAAATCGTAATAAAGCAGGTGAATCTCTTAGCACTACAAAAAAGGTTATCAGCAAATTGCAGCTAAGAGAAATGTCTCTGCCCTAATTTTCACAATTTCATACAAGTCAACATCTTCTTGGTCTTCAAATCATTAAAATAAAGTCCAATAGACAACAAGAAGAGCTAGTAATTTACCAGTTACACAAGAGGTTAATTTAGAAAAAGGTTTGCATGCTTCCTTTTTTACTTTGTTTCTAGATCTTTTTAATCCTTCAGGCATCTGGAAATACAAACCACACTAAGCTCTTTTTTAAATTTTAAAACCATACCGTTTCTTTCACTCTAATAAATTCATCTTTTTTCATCAGGGAAAAAAAGGACATGGATTTGGGGCTACTTGAATTATCTTAAAACCCAAATTCTTACAATTTTCCAACCAATATCAAAGAAACTAAGTTTTTACTGAAGTTTTAAAACATAAAACAAAAGCAAAGCAGTACCTTTTGGAGGATGGAGCTTATGGCCAGTTTTCTCACACCACCCAACTGGGTGAAGATCCAGAGCATCGGCATTTACCCAGAAGTCATAGCAATCTGAATAGCCATCAAAGTGAAGCTTTATTCGGTATCCACACACCTGAAATATGTAAGCAGGTTGGCATAATGCTATCTATGTCCATGAAACCAAACTCAAAACAGCAACTAAAAGAAGTAAAGAAACCACAATATCCAGAGGCAGTACTGCAAAGAGCTTAAGCTTGGGGGTCTAGCACCCTCTCTAGCTGCAAAAGGAGCACATGAATGTGGGAAGAATATATGTTCTCTCCATTCTCCATGTCATACCAGCAGAAGTCACCTTATTCCTGCAGGTCCCAGGGGAGGATGCTCTGCCCTTTACCAAACACTGCAGACCGAGGCTGGTGCTGATAACATGGTCAGCTGGTTCACTACTACTGCAGTGGCTGTGTTGCCCCTAGTTCATTTTTAGGCTGGCTAGACGGGCTCCCTGAAACGCTAGTAGAGCTCACTCTCTGTAATACATGCTGTATGTATGTCTCCTGAAACCCACCTAGAGACACTGCATGCTTACAGGACCCAAGTTAGGTCACGGTCTGCTTTGGGTTAAGGAGAAAGTGCAATTTCTTAATGCTCTTTCTGCTTAGCAGGAGCAGGCAGACTCCAAATGGCCTGTTCCCACCGACCTCCACTCACTCCATGAGTGCTCGTGCTGCAGAAGCCCACACAAGAGTGCGACTCAGTGCAGAGTCAGCAAGAACGATCCCAAAATAACGAGGATGCTGAATAATAGTTGTCAAGAAAATACCTCTAAAACACTCTATTAAAATGCAAGTGGCAGAACAAATTATATGGGATGAATCAGTTTATGAGCAAAGGATGTTTATGGAAGTTCATGTATGTACTTACATACTTGTCTATACAAATAAAAAATATATATACATTCAGCAAGATGCTGCTGGCTCATGCCTAAAATCCTAGTTTCTCCAGAGGCTGAAATCTGATGATCACAGGTCCAAGCCAGCCCAGGCAGAAAAGTACTTGAGACTCTATCTAATGAATCAGCAAAATGCTGACTAGAGGCATGGCTCAAGTAGTAGAGAACCAACACTGATTATAAAAAGCCCAACTGAGGAAGCAAGATCCTGAGTCCAAGCCCTAGTACCAGCACACACAAACACAAGATATAATCACTTATACATATACATTTATTTATACTTATACAAACATACATTCATACAAGCTTCAAGTTACTTTCCTTCTTCCATCTAAATGATAGGAGACTGGGTTCCACCTCAAAACTCTGTTGCTTTGAGACATAATATGCCCTAAGACACAGAAGGCACTTGGCACCACTGTGGCCATTATTCTGTGTGATTTACCAGCACCCAGGGGCACATGCTATGTGTTCTGCAAGAGCCATGCTTCTTATAAATTCATTCAATCATTGAAAGCACATCACAACAACTAACACTACCATCCAGGGCCTTCTGAATTATTCTGAAGGAATTACTAAAAGATGTGCTGCCCTGGTTCAAGAAGGCAGTAAAATGTTCTCAGTACCACAGTAGATGAGTAATATGAAAGTATATGTATGTGACCTTGTCCCCTCTGCCTGAATTGTTCAGTCATCCTGAAGAGTAAAAAAACCTATCTACTACTCCATTCCAATGCTATGGACTAAAGCAAAATCTATAGTTAGAAAGACGGGCTCATGTCTATCCTATAGCTCTCTGGCCTTCTATATAACACTGCACCTCTTTGAGCGTTCTCTTATCCTTAGACCAGGGATTTAAAAAACAAAAGCAAAAGCATTGCCTGAACAAGCCAGGATTCTGTACAAGGTAGAAAATCAGGTTGCTAATGTATCTGCAGCAAGTACTCCACCCAGGGTAGTTTTTCTCAGTACAATACCTCCAGCCTCACCACTTTTGTCTTAAAATGAAAATGAGGCAATGCTCACCTCAGCTACAGTGAGGACACAGTACACAGACTGATGCTCCGGGTCCACACCTTCTAACTTCATGCCAACTTTGAATCCATTTTTGTTATATGGAAAAGACTGGTGCTATAATGCAAGACAACAGAAGAGTAAGTATGATCAAATTACCCCTAAAATCCAAAAGGCTCAACCCAATGAAAATAGAGAAGTCTATAAAGAAGTTATAGAAAGAAAACTTAATGACTTAGAGCCTTTATCTTTTACATATTTAAAAAGATAGAGCCAGTGCGGTGGCTCACCCTGTAATCCTAGCTTTTCAGGAGGCTGAGATCTGAGGATCAAGGCTCAAAGCCAGCTGAGGCAGAAAAGAACCTGAAACTCTTATCTGTAATTAACCTCTAGAAAAAGGGAAGTGGGTTTGGCTCAAGGGTAGGGCGGTAGCCTTGAGCTGAAAAGCTCAGAGACAACGCCCAGGCTGAGTTCAAGCCCCATGAGCAATAGAAGTCAAAGCCAGGCACACTGCTGGTGGCTCATGCCTGTAATACTAGATATCCAGGAGGCTGAGACCAGAGGATTGCTATTCAAAGCTAGCCCGGGCACAAAACTCCATGAGACTCTTATCTCCAATTAACCACCAGAAAACTGTAAGTGGTGCTATGGCTTAACATGGTAAAGCAATTGCCTTGGGCTGAAGAACTCAGTGATGGCACCCAGGCTGAGAGTTCAAGCCTGACGACCAGCCAAAAGAGTCATCGTCGTCATCATCGTCATCAGAGTCACACAAACATAAAAAATGAAGCCCCCAAAGTATAAAGCATGTGGTTAAAATGTCAATTGGTTAAAGGGATGATTTGTGAATGAGGGCTGTTCATATGTACATATGTAGTAGCTACTTGAAGAAGAGAAAATCTGAGACTTTGGATGATATGTCTAAAAGGAACATACATTAATTTCTTTGACATATAATCTGAATCTGATGAATTACAATACATTCATTTGTAGTCCAGACTCAAGTAATCAGTTATACTTTAACTTCTTAAAAAAATATTAACAAGTCTAGGGGCTGGGCGTTTGGCTTAGTGGAAAGAGTGCTTGCCTAGCATGCATGAAGACCCAGGTTCAATTCCTCAGTACCACATACACAGAAAAAGCCAGAAGCATTGCTGTGGCTCAAGTGGTAGAGTTCCAACCTTGAAAAATTCCAAGGACAATGTGCAGGCCCTGAGTTCAAGCCCCAGAACTGGAAAAAAGAATATTAACAAGTTTATTCCGTCAAGAACCAAGGTGAGGGGCCGGGAGTTTGGCCTAGTGGTAGAGTGCTTGCCTAGCATGCATGAAGACCCGGGTTTGATTCCTCAGTATCCCACATACATAGCAAAAAGCCAGAAGTGGTGCTGAGGCTCAAGTGGTAGAGTGCTAGCCTTGAGAAAGTCCAAGGACAGTGCTCAAGCCCTGAGCTCAAGGCCAGGACTGGCAAAAAAAAAAAAAAAAGAACCAAGGTGAGATAGATGTAGATGTGGATATAAACAGATACAGATATACACTGAATTATCTAGAACAAGTATGGATGCAGTTACTATTATGTTTATATTAAATACTGTATACTTAGATGTAACTGGTTGAACATTTATTGTTCATCACTTTAAAAAATGTTTCCTTATTTTCATTCACAGAAGATATCAATGGCAGGTTTTCAACAACAGATTATGTCTAAAAGTAAGTTAATAACAAATCAAGGGCAAACCACAATATATGAGTCAAATGTGGCCCACTCTTGGTTTTGGAATAAAGCTGATAAAAACTACAATAAAGCTCTCAGCTACAGAAATGTGTAAGTCGAGCTATAGTTGGCATCTACATCTGTAACTGATTTTAAATTACTTAGGATAAAGTATTTTTCTTTTCACTAATAACCATAAAGTAACTCATTTGAATGTACTGTTGCCAATAAAATGTAAATCCCAGTCACTCATTCATCTTTATTCTCTCAAGACCATGATAATATAAATTTCATGCCAGTTATTTTTTAATCTGTTGATATCTCGGCAACAGTATTAGTATTCCTGTTCAAAATTAAGAGTGAAATCCAGCTAGGAGAAAATTGTGTGGTGTGTGTGTGTGTGTGTGTGTGTGTGTGTGTGTGTGTTTATATGAGTGTGTATGGCCTGGGGAAGGGGTGTGTGCATCAAACTGTTTGGGAGGCACTCCTCCATTCAACTCACACATCTAAAGTAGTGAGTCTGAGAAATTACCCCAAGTCACATTTCCTAAGCAGATCACAGAAATAGCTATACTAATTGAGACCCATATTCCTTCTCCATTGCCCTTACAGATAATGTCTCTGGAAGAGACCATACCTCCTTAAACAGCTTTGTGGGCACTGCCACAGCTTTCTCTTCCTCTAAGTAGGATGCCCAGCACCAAGATTTCTTGCCTTTTGGAGGCAAACCTGAAAGGCAAGTGAGACTAAATGTAAGAAATCGGTGATCATAAGTTTACATTTTCCCCCCAACTACTGCTATGCCTGCTTCTTCCACTTCCATGGCTGGTGGGTCTCATGTCCTATCCTACTGTCCTCACCCCTCCCGCCTCCAAGAAAACAGGAAATGAACTGTGGTATATAACCACAGTTAGGAGGCCCAAAGAAAGAAGTGTCAGAACTTTGAATAAATGAAGAGGATGAGTAGGAAGCCAACTTAGAATAACATTATGGAAACAATAGATTCCAAATTCCAGACTCTCAAAACATTTTCCTATGACATGAAGGCACGAGAATTGAGAAAAGATTAGTACACTGAATGTTTAGGAAATGATTGTTAATGCTGGAAAGGAAAAATGAATCAGTGTAGTGAATATCAGACCTTTTTTTTAGGTGCAAAAAAAGTAACAAGTAATAAAAAATAGGGAAGAAAGCCAAGCATGGTGGTATATACCTATAATCCTAACACTTGGGAGTCTAAGTAAGGGAAGCAGAGGATGAACTGAAGGTTAGCGGATCAAAAACAAGACAAAACAAAAACAAAACAAAAATGGGTGGGAGCAGTTAGTTAACACTTATATCAATTTTGTTTGGGATTAACCTAACAAAATACTGGAAATGAGAGGAGTGCAAGAGCTTTACTAGTAGCAGTGTTGGTTAAAATATTTGGGGAATGTGCAGGACAAGTGAAAGTAGAATATTTTAAAGGAAAATTACTAAAGAAAGTTCTAAAAGATTCAGGGTCTAGAATTTCATCTAGAATAGACTGAAGGGAAAGGAAAAAAAAAACTGGAAAAGCAAAAAACACATTCTGATACAAAGTAATTAGGAATGTAATTGACTCCCTATGATTTCAGATGGAAAGTTAGTTTCCTAGGAAAAGTCACACAAGTTTCCAATGTATGCTTGAGGCAGGTGGAAGGATTCATCCACCACTTTTTTGAGGGATTAGTGCTAGCTGGGGCAAAACAGACTGACCTAGAACCAAGGCCAACTGGGACAGACACAGCAGGCTAGGAGGATAAAGCAAAGTCCAGAGGACACTGAGAAAAGCCCCCCCCAAAGTCTACCAATCCAAGTATAAAAGTGAGGGCGGGCTCCTCCTGAGAACCAAATGCTGCCCGAGGAACACAGCAAGAAGAGCAAGTACCAAGAACGGTACACTTCCTGTGAGAGCAAACACGAAAGGTTTAAAAGTGAGAAATGAACAAGAACAGATGTTTTGGTAAAGTTTTAAAAGCAGGCACTACCTACTTACTGAATAAACAAACGAGGATCCCACACTCACCCTGACGGCATTTAGAAGCAGCTAATGCCAATTCTTTCTACTTCCTCTAAGAGTACATTAGTAGGGACAAAATGGAATTACAGACAAGACTGAAGCAACAGTCATGGTGACAGCACACAGGATGATGAAAACTAAAACTTCTCTCTGACTCAACTATTTTCAATTTCACCCTTGCATTCATCAACTCACCCTGTTTTAAGACAGCCGGATCCCCCCGTCTTTTCCTCCGGGCTCTCTGAGAGCCCCTCAGTATTCTTCCATCTTGTTTGTTCTCCTGCAGTAAGAAAGGAAAAGAGCGACTCTGAAAGTTTGTGGAATTGGCATCAATAGAAATGAGAGGGCTGTCGGAAGGCATTTTTTTGTTTTGGTTTGGTTTTGTTCTTTTCTCCCATTTCACTTCATAACTTTTGTGGAAAGGAAGAATATAGTTCATTTGAGAACTGGGTTGCTTTTGGCCTGAGGTCACTATTGAAGAAAACTGCTTCCAAGATCTACAGATTGCAAGAACCAGGACGATGGCCCCTCCACCCCCCATCTGCTTTACCCCACTCTTCTCCCTCAGCTCTCACCAGCCCCTTTCTCAGGCTGATTGTCAATCTAACCATTCATCTGTCTAGCCTGTGAATTTTCAAAGTCATTTCTCTGTTCACCAGTCCCAACCTCCATCCAAATTCTCCTGGGTGCCTGAGCTCATGCCTGTAATCCTAGCTACTCAGGAGGCTGAGATCTAGGAATCATGGTTTGATACCAGCCCAGGCAGAAAAGTCCATGAGACTCTTATCTCCATTAAATCACCAGAAAAACTTGAAGTGGCGCTACAGCTCAAAGTGGTAGAAAGCTATCCTTGAGTGGAAAAAGCTCACAGTAGGTTCTGAGTTCAAATCCGATGACAGACCAAAAAAAAAATTCTTACAAGAGCGAGGACTCAATAGGTGTATACCCAAAGCTATGGACATGGTAATGAAAATATAAACATAACTATATAGACATAAAAACCTATGACTCTATAAAAAACATTCTTCTCCAAAGGAATACTATTTAACCATTAGGAGAAATCCATAAGCACCAGAAAGTCTTATATAAGAAACAACTACTGTTATATATGTATTAAAGGAAAAAGGGGAAATTATGTTAATATCAAAGGGTAGCTGGTAACCATCTTAAACTCACTACGCCCAACAGTGGATACTGACTCTACTCCACCTCTCCCTTTCAATTGTAGACTATTGTTCAACGCTGAAATCTAAGACTTGGCATCCCTGGTTCTTCTCTTGTCTTCCCACACACTGTCATCCATCCCTACCTCTAAAAGACTGAACTTCTAGCTCACATGACTCTTACATAATCTATTTTAAGAACCATCTGACTGGTTTCCATGATTCTACTCCTGCTCATGAGCTCCTAGCTCCTGTTAAAACATAAATTACATCAAAGCATTCCCTTGCCTCCAACTGTCCAAATTTTCAACAAATGAACCTGCTACACCTCAGGAACCCTCCTACAGAAGTGGTGCTATTCAGAGGGCTCCTCCCTACGATCCAGTCTCCAGCAGTCAGGTCACTCTCTCTGAGAGGCTTCCCTGAAAACTCAACTCCGCATCCAATCCTATAGCCCTATTTTTAGTCTCAACATAGTACTTAGGATGAGCTGACATTTCTCCTGTCCACTTTGTTTGCTTATTATATGTCCCCTTTCCTAGAACAACAAGCCTCTGGGGAGTGGGGG
Organism: Megascapheus bottae; assembly: GCF_031878675.1. Taxonomy (NCBI): domain Eukaryota; kingdom Metazoa; phylum Chordata; class Mammalia; order Rodentia; family Geomyidae; genus Megascapheus; species Megascapheus bottae. Next base: position 24,302,842 of record NC_143516.1, read on the forward strand.
AGACTCTATCTCTCGTATTTGCCTTACTCATGTCTACATTCCCAGCTTACCTAGCAATGACCAGCAAATAACAACTGCTTTCTATTTGATCACAAGCGAAATGCTTCAGGATATCTTAGCTCTGTTCACAAAGAACCATTCATACTGCTTTATGGAAAAGATCTTTATCTCTTAACCAGCACATTTTAAATGGATCCTCCTCCAATGTACTTGATATTTACCTATCATTTCCTACCTAGTCACATAGTTTTGGGAGATCTGTCTATAATTGGGTTTGGCAATTTGCTGGTATTAGGAATTTAAGCTTCGCCTATGAAACTGAAGATAGTGTTCTGGGCCTCCTAGCCCAGCAGTGACTATCCAGGACATCCTCAACTTCCTCACCCTGAGATATGTGTGATTATTATTCCCATTTTGATATGAGGACAGGAATGGCTAGCTAACTTGTCCATACCTGTCCCCAAACCCACATCTGAACTCAAGCAGGTGGAAAACAGAGCTGAGACCTGGAACTGCCATTCACCCAAGAACCTCTGCGCTTTTAGGTAGGCAAATAACAAGTACTAACCATTTCATCATCTTTCTCTTCTCCATCTTCCTTGGAGTCTGCTTTCAGGGATAACTTTGGCTTTTTCTTCCGACTACACTTAGGGTCCTCTTCCTCATTGTCTTCTCCTACATCCCTTTCTTCCTTCTGATCTCTGTTGTGTTTATAACCCCCAAACAAGAAGAAACAAACATCTATATGTTGATTATCAATGCAAATATTATTTTTTTTAATCATTCTCTAGGCTGGGCGCAGTGGCTCACGCCTATAATCCTAGCTACTCAGGAGGCTGAGATTTGAGGATCATGGTTTAAAGCTAGCCCGGGCACTAAAGAATGTGAGACTCTTATCTTCCATTAATCACTAAAAAATAGGAAGTGGGGCTGTGGCTCCAGGGGTGAGGTGGTAGCTTTGAGCTGAAGAGCTCAGGGGCAATGCCCAGGTCCAGAGTCCAAGCCCCATGACCAACCAAAAAAAAAAAATCACTCTTTAAAGGAAAAAAAAATTAATGATCAGAAGAAACTCACAGGTATTAGATATACTGTAGATAGGGACATTTAAAACTACTGTTACATAAATGTTTGTCAAGGCAAAAGTTAGAAATTTTACATGTTAATTTTAAAAGAGGACAAGCAATACATGTGAAATAAGTTCTACCAAGTTTATAACTACTGTCTGCCATCTATACTAATAAAAGCATCAAATCCTTAAATACTTATCTTTGGAGCAATTCTGAGGGTGAAGTACCTAGCAATTATTAAAAATAGCAAATCCAGTGGAAAAGGCCAAGTACAACTTTGTTAAAGCATCAACTGGCCAAAAAAACACAGACAATTCCTAAAGCTATACTGATTAAAATATGCGAAAAATTCCACTGCAATGGAGAGCTTAACTCATTTATTGTAATAGACAGTTCAACTCAAGAAATATATCTTCTTGCTAGTAAGCTAAACTCTGTTGGATAGTCCCCAAGTACAAAGGCCACATAACACTGCCAGTCACAATCCTCAATTGGTACTATAAGATCATCCTAGCACCAAATCACTAAATTATCCACCACGGTCATTTCCGTTCAGCTAACTGCCCATCACCTGTAGATGGAGTTTTTTTTTTTCTATGTGTGTCATTTTAAATGCTACCTAAGAAGCCCCAAAATATAAACAAAAGTAAGTTGCTCTAAAAATCAGTATTATGAAAACACACTTAGATCCCAGAAACAACATCTAAATGCTCTTTGCTGGGAAGCAATCAAATGAATGTAAACTCAAGGCTGACAACAGAGACAGAAGCTGAAGATAATGCAGAACTTTAGCAGTGCAACTCAGGTCTGGTGTGACATAGTACTAGAACCATGTGTCTCCAGAGGGAGAACAGAATGAACTATAGATGTCAGCAAGTGCATTTAAGCCTCTGCAGCATCAGATAACATGGCTTTTGATTCTAAAACTCATTTTATAGATGGAACAGGGCAAGAACCTACTTTTCTTTGCCATGCCGAGCACAATTCTGGCTGCAATCATTTCCTCCAGAAAGACACTCGTCTACAGTGCCATACTGACAACAGTTCTCACAGAACTGAAGCCCTTCCTTCACAGGCTCCTTCAATCTGAAGGGCACCCCAGTCTTCTCTGAAAAAACTAGAAGGTGAAAAAGAATTAAAGCCATGTCAGAAGGTATTCCACGATATACTTCAACTTTCTCTTCTAATAATTTTTGTTAGCCACACACAGAGTAATGTTTGTTGAATGAATGAAATATTGTATTATAGAATTTGAGATGAAAGGGGTTGGGTTAAAAAAATCACTTAAACCATTTCTGTAGCAAAAAAAAAAAATCTGCAGGGAGGCTTAAAAGAAGAGCTAGCATCAGGCTTTTTCTGCAGAATTCCAAGTGAAGGAAAATTTATTAATTATTAAATTCAAATAGGTGAATCTTAGATAAAACTGAAAAGGGCGAACAGCTGCTGAGTGTGGTTCCTTAAGCCTGGACTCCCAGCATCAGGGAGGTGGAAACAGAGCAATCACAAGTATAAGACCAGCATAAGATCCACAGCAAGACTTTTATCTCAAAGTGGGGAAGACTTCTATTAGTTAATGTTTAAGCCTATTGATGAGTACTTCTGATTTAACTGAATAAATCAGCAGTTCTATTTTAATGTACTAGATCTCCTGAATTGTAATAATCCAATGTCTTAGCACCTCATATTTCCTTCTGTCTGAATTGCTAGACTAATCATTCATTCAGCATACATTGATTAAGCACTGATTTATGCTAGACACTGATACTGACAGTACAGACCTTTGCCCAAGACAGGTTACATTCTAGAAGAGAAGATAGACAAGAAAACTAATATTCATAATAAAACGTGGTGCATGCAATAGTAGAAAGATGGACACATTCCAGAAGTAGTGCAGAAGAAATGCTTCATTCTGCCAAGGGTGAGGGCAGAAGATTTTCTGCTACAAAGCCTCAACAAGGTTTTGAAGGCCACAGAGGAATGGACAAAGAGAAAGGTGGCTTTTGAGCCAGGAAAAAAAAAAAAACAGCATGAAAAAAGACAAGAAAGCATGAAATCATACAAGGAGTTGAGAAAATGACATGTAATTATGTGCTGCTGGCATAGCTGCAATATATATACACAAAGAAGGGACCAGAGGGCAAGGAGACAAAAGTAAGCAGACAGGTGGGTGGGTACACAACCTTTGAGTGTTTTGCAACAGAGAATCAGCCAAGTGTCAGATAAGCAGTCTACATAAGTTACTCTGAATTCAGAGGGCAGGCAAAGTTGGAAGGGGGTGAAATTAGAAGTGAAGTGATTTTTATTTGAAGAGACTTCTGAGATAGTTCAGGGAGGAGTTAATAAGGGCGTAAATTAAGGCAGTGGTTGTGATTATAGGAAAGGCCAGATCTGAGACATTGTTTAGGAAATAAAAACCGAGAGCTTTAAAGAAAGGACATCAGGATGGGGAGAAGAAACTCAGATGACTCCTCTATTTCTTGTTTGTCCACTGGGTGGATGGTACTACCATCAAACTGAAGTGTGAGTTACAGAGGAAAGAACAGGTTTGGGTGACGGGGGGCTGGGGGAGAAAGAGATAGAAAATGAACTGAGTTTCAGACATGTGGAATTTGAGGTACCTGTGGGACATCCAGGTGGAGATGTCCAGTGGGCAGGTGGAAATACGGGCCTGGAGCTCGGGGGAGAGGTCGGGGCTGGAGATATAGATTTAGGAGTCATCAGCATATAGGTGTTAGTTAACAACCATTGGAGTAGATAAGAAAAAATAGTGGCAGGCTTTTGGCTAAATCACCTGAGCAGATGATGACAACTTGGATTTACTTGATCATTTCCAACTAACCTTATACAATTACAGATCTGGCTTTAGGAAAGAAGACGGTTTATGGTTATTTTGAAATCTAAACCTTGGCCCCAATTAGGCTTGCTACAGAAATTTACCTAAGAACATGAGATACAAAAAGCATCCAGGATTCTCAACATTCCAACCTATCATAAAAAACCTGAGATATTCTTATCTCCAACCCTTCCACAAGAAAGCCCATGTGGCTGACTCTTCCTTACCTTCTTGAGCGGTTGGTACCATCCATGTGGTTGTGGCCGTTGCTTTTTTAACACTTTCCATCTCACTCTCATCTGTAATCACCTCCAGAGCTCCGAACTCATTCACCCGAAACTAGCAGCAACAGAAAAGGGAAGAAGAGCAGGACTTACCAAAGAGGTCAGTTATTTATTTCATGGTTGATAGACAGTCTTCAAAAGCAGATTAACCATGTGCTGAAAATTAAACAATCACATCTTGGATGGGGTTGCTAAGGTAGAAATCTCTGAATATTTGAAGTTGGAGGATGGAGAAATCAAGCAAAACAGCAATTGCTATTGAATGTGTGCTCTCAGACTGTGTTGCATTTTGCTTGTATTGTCATTTCGGATACACTCTTTACTCAGATTTGTTCTCCTTTCTTTCTTCCTTTCTTCCATTCCTTTCTTTCCTTATCTCATATTATTGCTAATTTAATAATAAAGCTAGTAACAGAAGAACAAGTGTTTTAGTTATTCTTAGGAATTAACTCTTTCCTCCTGAACTTAATTTTCAGAGACAAAGAACTCACCGCCTGCCCATCCTTCTCCTTGTATTCCAAGCTAAGCCAGGTGAGACCCTCCTCTACCTTTTCTAGTTAACTTCTGCTTGCTTTCATTGGATTTTTACAATTCTAGTATTCAAAATTCCTTCTCAGCTCATGGCAAGTGTGCATCTGTAACAACCTGGCCATCATACACATCTGCGCATGTGTGTGCGCGCGTGTGTGTGTGTGTGTGTGTACTGAAAGCTTAACCATTACCTATGTACAGATTTCCTGTTCTCTCTGAAATACAGATGCTTACTCTCTTATTTAGAAGTTTGTGAATGCAAAGATTTTCTGTATTTCTTCTGGGTTCCATGAAATTGAGTGGCAGGAGGGGTCTACCAATTTTAACACATAATGAACAGACAGATGGCTCAAGATGTTAAAGGTCAATAAAACTTTTTAGATCTGTCTAAAGGTCTTTCAAGTATGTAAATGTAGTCACTAAGCAAGGCCTACTTGGTCAGCATGCCATCAGAACTATTTATTCTACTGAATTACATTCAGACTCCAAGAAAAAAAATCATAAGCACAACTCAGCAACAATTATAATTTGCATCAGATACAAATTGAGTGCCTTAAATAATTTTCTGCAGATGTATGCTACAATTATTAATGAATTCAGGAATGTAAGAATGGTTTCTCTCTACTATATATTCCATGAGGAATGTTTTTTTCTACTATATATTCCATATAACATGATGTGTCTGACTAGGATGTAGTCAACATTAATTAGATGGAAAAGAACTAAAGATAACTTCATTTTGGGGAAACAAAAAAGAAACCTCAAGCTAAAAATAAGAGATAAGTTCTTCTTAAGGATCAATTCTAAAAGCAAAATATTTCAAAAATAAGGCTGACAGTACCATCTACTGGGCAAGAGTAGAAAAAACAAGCCATTGAGATTATTAATTAATGATATTAAAGAATGTGATGAAACATCAATTTTGATCTTTTAAAAAGGAGACCAAAGTGTGATAATTTACTTCAGGTGAGCAACTTTCCTTTGATTATACGTTAGCGATTCTAATTAATGCTTATTTGACAAATACGAAGTGTGAGAAGTAGCATCCAACATCTCCATGAAACAGAGAGCATCCTGTGATTTAAGGCTCCAAATTGTAGCCACACTGCAAACTATCTCGCCTTTCAAACACCAAGAGAATGAAAACCACTGAGTAGAAACACCAAGTAAAAGTGCACAATTATGATTCCTGGAAGTGTTTGCCTCAATCCTTTTCAACGTTAAAAGTAATATCCGCATAGTGCAGTATTTAGTATCAGTCATGTTTTCCTTTCTCCTAAAATTAATTGTCTAAGCACACAGATGTCACGTGGGGACACAGTGTGTGAAGAACTCTAAGCCAGAGATCCATGGATAGACTTCAAGGGTTGGTGCATAAAACATGAGCAAAATCAGGGCACGTACATAGACATATGGGCAGGGGAAGGGGGAGACACATACATTTCATTTTATGCTCAAAGGTAGGCCCTATAACCCTGAAAAAGAGAAGCACATCTGCTCTTTCCAATGTTACTTACTCCAAAATTTAATAAATTTCAAAGCATTTCCAAAGTGTAAGTATTTCTCGATTGGGATTCAATTTACTGTTTTCCACGATACCACTATGAAGGAAACATTAGGCAGAATATGTTTTTAGGTATTGCTAATGTCACCGAAGCCCCAGTGATGAAATGGTAGAAAGGCATATATATTTCCCAACCTTTTTGTGCCCTGTTAAAACAGTCTGCTCCTAAAACTCTGTGTGTGTGTGTGTGTGTGTGTAAGAATGGTTTGAGGAAATGTAAACTTCATCTGTACACTTTAATTATCAATTCTTACAACCCAGACATCTAAAGACAGTATAAACATGTACAGTGTTACCTTCTGCAATCAGAAATAACCAAATTATGAACTTCACAAAAGGGATTTATTAAGCAAAACAAACACATGGCTGACATGTCCAATTTCTTCTGTAGATATATCCAATCAACAAGAAAACAATTATGCCTGAAATATATAGTGGAGAAAAAGGTTAAGTTTGTTTGGGTTGACCTGCATTACTGTTAACAAAAATTCCCCTCTATTTTTGCTTGTAAGGGCCAAGGCTCTTTTGCATATTATTGCTTGTCTTTACTAACATGATCATTAAAAAAAATACTGAGACAAAGGATAAAGGATGAACCAGTATAACAGCAATATTCACAAAACAGTATCTTGGAAATGAACTTTACAACATGGGAGAGGGTAGAGGGAGGAGAAGTGGGGGAAAAAAAGGAGGATGTAACAATATTCAAGAAGTAATGTACTCACTACTTTATGAATGTAACTGACTCCTCTATGTATCACCCTGATGTTTTTTTTTTTTAAAAAAAGGATACTAATGTCATTTTTTTATTACTTTCAATCTTGAAATCTTCTAATTACCAATGTGTTTCAATGGCAAGGAGGTTTGATAACTAAACTATTTTAAACACTGATGAAGAAGACAAGGCAGCTAGGCACTGGTGGCTCACACCTGTAATACTAGCTACTCAGGAAGTTGAGATCTGAGGATCTTGGTTCCAAGACAGCACAAACAGAATTATCTCCAATTTTCCAGCAAGAAAGCTGGATATGGAGATATGGCTAAGAGTAAAGTGCTAACCTTCAGTGGAAAAGCTAAGCAGGAATGAAAGCCTGGAGTTCAAGACTCGGTATCAGGAAAAAAAAAAAAAAAAGACAAAGCAAAACTGTGCATTAACAGTATGGTAAATTTAATGAATAGTCCCATTCCAACTAATGTATGCTAACAAAAAAATGTTCAAGTAAGATCAAAAACAGGACTGTGGTGATTTCATATCTGGGTTTCAGCCTGGCTGTTGCTAGGTATTGCTCTCAGCTAAAGGACAATACTTTTACTAGATAAAAGGCTACCACTCACTGAAGGGTATCTGCATTTTACTGTAGGAGGTGGAAAGACTAAATCCTTATGACTCAGGGGCATAATTCTGTCTGAATAAGTTTCAGGCAGCATTATGAGTTTAAGTACAGAAACTATTAGGCACCTTGCCGGGAGTTTGGCCTAGTAGTAGAGTGCTTGCCTAGCATGCACGAAGATCCAGGTTTGATTCCTTCATACCACATACATTGAAAAAAAAAAAAAAGCCACAATTGGTGCTGAGGCTCAAGTGGTAGAGTTCTAGTCTTGAGAAAGTCCAAGGACAGTGTTCAGGCCCTGAGCTCAAGCCCAAGACTGGCAAAAAAATAAATAAATAAAATAATAATAATCAGGCACCCACAACCACTGGCCTTAGAGCCATTCTTGAGCCGTTTAATCTACAAACACTTACATTTTAAAATAATGACATTTGAAATATGATGTAAAAATCAATGTTAATAAATTCTTTAATAAAAAAAACAAAAAAATAAAGAGTTAAATAACAAAGTTTCAAAGGCCTGGTTAAGCAGAAAGGTCTTGTTAATGATTATTTTCAAGACTGCTTGCTCTCCCTGCTAATGCTTTTTCCTTACCCTGTCCCATGGCTATCTCCTCAAGTTTTCACAGAAACACCAACATATTTACAGGTACCAAGACCCAAGTGCTATCTATCTGTTTTTCCAGATCTCTCTGACATGAAGTTTTGTCTGTACCACATCTATAACAATTTCCTTCATTTCCCTTTGAAAACATTTTGTCTTTTGTGTACTGTTGTTAACAGTCAAATTCAATATGAGAGAAACACAGTCGTAGAGCCCAGTTCTGTCAGTTAATGGGTAGATTTGAGCAAATAAATTAGCCATTCTGGAATATTGTTTCACCTGACAAGCGAGATAAGACACAACAAGACTAAGTAAAAGGATACATAAAATTCTACCAGGAAAGGGTCCAGCAAAAAGTAAGCTTCCTATTCCCCCTACTTTGCACTCTGAGAAGACTTCCATGCTTTTTTGGGTATAAATAGGATGTTAATTCAGTGTGAAGAGTGGAAGTAGATTCCAGGAATGAGGAACAGTGAAAAGGGGAGCAAGGCATGAAATCTTTAACTAGTTGTTTGAGATGAGTAGAAAAGAAATATTGAGTAGAGTGAGATGTATGGAGAAGTGAGTGCCAGAGTAAGCATAGACACAGAGACAGAGACAGACAGACAGACAGGCACACACACACACGCACGCACGCACGCACGCACACACACACACATGCACACGCACGCACACACCTGAAATTGGTTGTGAAAAATACTGGCAACTACTCAACGGATTTAGGCGGAAGACTAACATAACATGCCTGGTCAGCAATTATGAGGTCTTCACAGAGGAAAGTTCTAAGAGACAAATCTAAAGCATGTGAAGCTGGCTCCTGTGGTGCGAGGCTGACCTCTACACATTAACTGATGGCATCAACTCACTGAACTTGAACTGGATGTCTTACTTGCTGCTGAGAACCCTAGATACCTATAGCCATTAGAATGCAGTGCCCTGGGTAGTGTACGATAGGTAAACAATACAAGGCAGTACATTTCACTGTTTATTTAAAGTTCTAATATTTTATTTTGTGAAAAGCCAATTTCTCAATCTCTTAAACAACAAACGTTTCAATAAATGAGAAAGTAAACTAGAAATTCTAAGATTAGCACCAGAATACGAAGTCTCTGAAACTCAGATTTTAAAAAGGGGGGTTATAAAGGTGGAAATAATTCTAAATTATTTTCTAAACTATCTAGAGGACATGAAGTAGACTTGACATTGGACAATTAGCTCAGACTCAATTAAATGAGTCTAAAAATCGTATCAAATAACCCAGATTATAATACTCACCAAATGACTTAATTACTCGATTATCTTTTTAAAAAGTAATTTCTAAATTCAATTACTCAGAATACCTTAAAGCAATCCAAATTTCTTAGGGATGGAAACCTCATGCTACTATCAGAGTTAGTTTATTCAGTTAAACTAACCGAAAATAATTATAAATTTCATCATCCACCTGATATTTTAAAGCTTTTGAGGAGAAAAGGAACAAAAAGGGAGAAGAAAATAAGAGAATGAAACAATTAAAGAAAAACAATTTACATAATATGTTGCAACGTCAGAACATACACAATTTGTTAAGTGTTCATATCTTTAAATCTTATAATCACTGAAAGAGTAGGAATCTTACAGATTTAAATGGCTCGTTTCTCAAGTAAAACTTCCAAAATTCTGAGACTTCAAGTAATGTGACAAAGCTGAGGTAGCTAAGATGTAGTTGACATTATCTAGAGGTGGAGAAACAGTTTTCTTTTCTCAGACATTTCAGACCTTTATCTCTATTGTGTCTTATCCACATGAACATTTGGAGAATTATCAGAGCAAAGATTCCCAGAATTCATTCTGTTCCTTATTTTACTGCAGAGGAAACTTGACCCTTAGGGATCAGCTGATTTGTTCAAAGTCCTAAAAATCCAATTTACAAAAACTAATCATCTAAATGGACATATGATGTTTGTGCGCATTTTTGGAGTATATAGGTTAATTCCATACATATGCACATTATGTGCTATTCAGATAAAGATATTAACATTCCCATCTCCTCACATAATTTCTGTGTTGGAAACCTTTGGGATCCTCTCTTTTAGTTATATTAAAATATACCTACATTGCTCTAGGCTACAGAACACTAGAACCAACTACTCCTAACTGTATTCTGATACTCATTAAATCTCTAGATTTCACAAAACTGCAGCCTTTCTGTTACATTAAACTTATGAGATAGTTGCACATTGCACTTAATTAAATTGAGCCCCACCTAAAATCTCACATAAGTTTTCAACAGGCAGATTGCCTCAATTATGAGACAAGGCAGGATTGGCCAAGACACCTGCCAAACAAGCACCAAAAAGGAACAGTCTCCAAGAGGTCTATGCAAGGGGGCAGACTTTTCCTATTTGAGATACAAGCCTTAGATAGACAGGCCAAGTGACAGCCTCTTAGGGAGATTGGACGTTCCAATACCTGAATGACAGAGTACAAACACAAAGTCTAAAAGGCCACAGGTTAGTTCAAGGTCTCAGAGATAGGAGTAGAGCAAAAGCAAATTAGAAATGAGAAGTGGGGGCAGCTGGCTCCCCAGATGAGTGCTTTCGCAACCACATTTCATGGGGCAGCAGAAGTAAGTAGTCACCACCTGGATTTGGGGGACGGGGGAAGGGGAGAGACAGAAGCAAGGCCAGCTCATACATAACAAGCAAACTTTAGCTCCCATAGAGCTCTCACCCAAACAATCTGACTTACAGAAAACATCTGCTTCACAACAACTGATTTACACAAAAATCTGTGATCATTCGATAATTTAACAATATTATATCCAGTTTCTCAGTGAAAAGGCTACTGCAGTTATTCAGGCAAAATTACAGAATCCAAGCAGCTAAGACTTCTGTCTGCCATTTCTGCATTCATTAGCCATCGTGATACATTCAACACAAAGACAGTCCTCGTTGAAGCCATAGACTGATTTCCACAAAATAAGCACATGCTGTGGAACTCTTCTTTTGTCACCTTCTTACCCAGGTGACAAAAGCGTCTGCCAACCCATCAGCATTTCCAACTGTCTAACAAGTTTATTGCAGAGGTCTGAGTATTATATAAAGTCTAAAGAAGTGTGCTTAATGCTTTTAATTCTTATTTCACATAGGCATTTACTTCAAATTAAAATGCATACAACACATAATTCTAGTTGATAAAGACAGCTTACCTTTAAGTCACTTCCTGGTAAGGTACCTACTCCATCTTTCCAGTCCATAACACTGAACACATCGAACTCCTGCCCACTTGTGCTAGATGCAGATTCAGTCATGATTCCTTTTTTAATCTGGGAAGGAAAAGTGAAAAATACCACTAAGTATTATATATACAAAATCAGTGTGCCATTTGGTGATAACTGCTTTGGGTTTCTCTAATTTTCTTGGTCACAATACCACATATCCATAAACAACTACTTCAGAAAATTCATCATTAGTGCTAGGGATATAAAGCTTGATGGTAGAGTATACTTCCTAGCATGGCTGAGGCCCTGTAAAAAAAAAAATCAAACATCTCTCTCTCCCTCTCTGTCTCTCTCTCTTTTGTTCCTCTCCCCTCCTGTCCTTCCCCTCATTTTTCTCATTATATATATGCATATATATGCACACACACACACATATATATATATATATATATATACGCACACTATGGAACCTTGCAATATACAAAAGATGTTTTCATATATATGCATAGATTCTCATATATGCCTCATATGAAATCTCTCATATATATACCACATAATGTATACTATAAATATGGTGCTTGATCATATCACATAACATATATGTCATCCATATCATATGGCATATCTCATAAGGATGAGAGAGGTATATTCAAGCACATATACATAAAATCACATACACACACACATTATGGAATACTACAGAGAAGTAAAACTGTATCCTTTACAAGAAAATGGGTGCAATTGGAGGATATAATAATATAAGTCAAGACATGCTCAAAGATTTTCAGGCCTACCAAAAGGACATTTATGGCATGTACAGCATTTGCATATGTATATAAATACTGAATATTAATCTAATTAAGGGACTACTTAGGAGAAGGAAAAGGAAATGGAAAGAACAAAAACAGAGGGTAATTTTAACTACTTTGTAACTATATATGGCAACACATAATGGACCTTACTAAAGGTTGATCAATAGAGGATGAAAGGATGGGAAAGAGAAACAGAGGGTCAGGGGATGGGTACCAGCAGGAGGGGGTTGGGCTAACAAGGAAGATTAAAGAGATCTGAGTACAGTTAACTGCAAACAAAGAAACCTGTTGAAACTGTTTGGGGAAGGGAGTAAGGGGGCAGGGAAAGTCAGAGAAGGGGTGAGTTTGATTGAATGTAATTGTAAATGAGTGCAAATGTAACAGATAAAGGTCCCCCAATGAAAACCTAATGTAAGCTAACAAACACTTTAATTTTCCAACCTCATATACACATAAAACCAGATTTTCTTCACATTTTTCAACCAAAACAACACACTGCAACAGATGATGCAGAAACAGTCAAGGATTTAGCTATCTCTATTAAGCTAGATATCAAGGATTTGCAAAAATGTAAAACAATGTCACGTCTCTCATATTTTTATAATTCACTTTCTAAAGTTTATATATAACACTATTCTCTAGATTTATGTGGGGTTTTTTTGTTGTTGTTGGTTTTTTTTGCCAGTCCTGGACTTGAGGCCAGGGCCTGAGCACTACCACTTGAGCCTCAGCACCATTTCCGGCTTTTTTTTTTCTATGTATGTGGTACCGAGGAATCGAACCTGGGTCTTCATGCATGCGAGGCAAGCATTCTACCACTAGGCCAAACTTCCAGCCCTTATGTGTTATTTTTAAATGAATCCTTCAAATGATCAGTTCTAAGAGTAAATGCCTATTTATATTTGTACATATATGCCATAGTTATACCATATTCTCTCTATATATGTACATATGGACATATATAGACATGAATATGTACATATACATTGTACTCCCAAATATATATATGTATATATATCCTATAATACAATATCTATTTGGATTTTTGGTTATTTTCAAGCATACAAATTTTTGAGACCAAAAATAACTAAAAGTCACTAGTGTACAACATAAAAGTTGCTTTCTGCATTAAAAAAAAAAAAAGTAAGAAACCTTAGAGGAAATGTGAAATTTAGAGTAAAGAGATTTAAGAAGCATGTGGCCAATCATAATAATTTATAGACCTGGACTAGTCTCTAATTAAACTATTAAAAATAAAGATTTGAGCAGATTATGCTGCTTTGTTAAAGAAAAAAAGACAGTGAAAGGAGAACACTATGTGCTTTAGTTTGTTTTTGAGACTGGATCTGACTACGTAGACCAGGCTGGCCTTGAATTTCCTCCCATCTTAGCCTCCCTAAGAGCTGGAATTATTATAGCTAGGCACCACCATACTAGGCTCAGGATTTTTTAAGTGCAGTTTCCTTACACATAGAATATGTAATCATTTAAAAACCATCAAAAGGAAAAATAGTGTATTTCTTTGAATGAGAATTATCTTCTGTTGAAAATTTCTAGGTGCTCCAGTATTATTTCTTCCTTTCTTTTCTGAGAAAGCATCAAGACATTTCAAAATGTATCTAGTTTGAATTTGAAGAATTCAAATTTCACTCTCACGAAGATTCAATTCCCCGAAAAGGAGCTGAGACATGAAGGTCTAATGGGCTAGGGTAAACAATGAAACTGCCTCCCTCTTAAGTGACACAGGAATAATTTTTCCTCCATACAGTGACATAATAAATTTCCACTACTGAATAAACTTGATAAAACCAGAATGCTTCTTTTCCTATGTAAAAACCATACTTGTAGTAAAATCCTGTCTATGTCTAGGATGAGAAGTCTAAAAGTTACCACTATGCAAAATCTGCAGTAAATGTTTGTTACATGCTTTAGGAAATACCAAAATAGCTTTGGGTACACAAAATAATGGGTGTTATAGGGGCTGGGAGTGTGGCCTAGTAGTAGAGAGAGTGCTTGCACCAAAGCCCTGGGTTCAATTCCTTGGTACTACATACACAGGAAGTGGTGCTGTGGTTCAAATGATAGAGCACTACCCTTGAGAAAGCTCAAAGACAGTGCCTAGGCCCTGAGTTCAAGCCCCAGGACTAGAAAAAAAAAATAAAAATAACAAAAATAAAAGTAAGTGTTGCAAAGTGTACTCTGCCTGTAAGACCATATCAAGAAGTGATACACCTTCTATCTGGCAAATATTATGTAACCTGTCTATTAATTACAATAAAAAATATGTTAAAAATTTATTTAACTATTTTTCACTCTAAGGTAGATGGATACTTTGTATAAAATACTGCAGCACAAATCCATATACTATAATCTACCTACTTGAGAGGCTCTGATGAAGATAATCATGGTTTGAGGCTAGCCTGAGAAGAAAGGTTCAAGTGACCTCATTTTCACCAGTGGCTGAGCATAGTGGTACATACCTGTCATCCTAGAAGGCCAGAATCAAGAGGATCATGGTTCTGGGACAATTCAGACAGGAAAAAAAAAACAAAAACAAAAAAACGCTATGACACTCCATTCCAACAGGAAAATGCCAGGCATAATGGCATGCATTATCATCCCAATTATGCGGGGAAGTGAAAAATAAGAGAAACACGGTCTAGGTATACAACCAAACAGGAAGTAGAATGCTACCTCAAAAGCTGCAAGGAAAGAGCCAGAGTCCATGATTTATCAGTAGGGTTAGCATGCATGTGAGGAGGGCCTGAGTTCAAATCCTAGTACTAATCAGAAAATATATTGATGTATTATACATACAATCACAAAAACATTTGCTGTATAGTGGCTACATAGCCACTGGCTACTTTCATTTTCACAAGAAGTCTGAATGCCTTTAACAAACTAAATATTTTTCTACTACCTATTAAATTGTGTAGAATAGCCAGCCATCAATATTATTTTCACAAGAGCTGCTGCTTGTATGAAGAATAAGAATCCCATAGTTCAAAGCCACCTCCCTTTCATCCTCTACATGCATCCTTTACCTGCATACAAACCTGCAGGCAAAATCATTTCACCTCAACCAATCAGAGGCCATTACCATTGGTATGAGTATAAATATACCCCAACATCTTCAGTGCAACAGCTCCCTCCGCTTTTACTCACTTATATTACAAATGTCTTGGCCCAAGTCTCCACCCGCAAGGCTAGAGTGCATGCTAAATGACAAAGGATACCACCCTCCAAACTGCATATCCGTCTGTCCTGCACCTGTCCTTTTTCTCCTTACTTGAGACAGCCTACTGAGGAAAATCATGTAAATAAGTTCTTGGTGGCTGCAGTCTAACATTTCTTTCTTCCATTAGATATTAATGAGTCACTTTTCCCCCCAGTGCTAGGGCTTAAACTTAGGGCTTGTGCATGCAAAGTAAAATGCTTTTCCCTTGAGCCAGACTCTTAGGTTCAGTAATAAATACCATAGAATCCAAAGTCCTATTTTATTACCACTCAGTGGTAGACCAGGTAATCAACCTGAACAAGACCCTGGGTTTGAACCTTAATGGGAATAAGAACCATTAGGGAGATCAATATTCAAGAATGTATATTCCAATTTATCAATTCTACTTCTACAGAGTTATCTTGTAGATACCTGAATATATGTATAAGACTACTGAATACCCAGATGTCAACCAATGGAGGATAACTGCAGCAAATCTACCCAAAGCTACATGATGCTACATAAAAGACAAAGAAACTGTTTACATTCTGAAACAGAAACAGCTGCAAGGTACTATACTAGGCCTACTAACTTCATGAAACAGGAAAATATAATTGGTCTGGTTCCCTTTGGAAAAAACAAGTGCGTGTATGTGTGTGTGTGTGTGTGTGTGTGTGTGTGTGTGTGTGTGTGTGTGTGTGTGTGTCTGGAATGCTTATGCATACATAAATCTCTGTAAAGATATGTCAGAAATTGGTAGTTCTGACTATGTCCAAGAATGGGAAATAATTTGCTAAAAGACAATCCTATGGGAAAGGGAGACTTCTGTCTGTACATTCTTATGTACCTGCTAAGTATTCAAATGACATGTATGTATATGTGCACAAACATATATGTGCATACACAACACCAGTCATCAAACAATATATGTATTTTTCCATATATTTTTATTGTAATTAATAGAAGGGTTACATTATATTCATCAGATAGAAGGTGCATTACTTCACAAACATTGATACCCTTTCTCATGTCTTGGTCCCCATTTCCCTTCCCCCACACCCGCCCCTCATTTTGTTCTCCCCCCTTCCCTAACCTATTTCAAATAACCAAATATGCATATATACAATTAATATATGTTTGGGTGGTTTTTTTGCTAGTCCTGGACTTGAGCTCAGGACCTGAGCACTGTCCTTGGACTTTCTCAAGGCTAGAGCTCTACCACTTGAGCCACAGCACCACTTCCAGCTTTTTTCTGTGTATGTGGAATCGAACCCAGGTCTTCGTGCATGCTAGGCAAGCATTCTACCACTAGGCAAAACTCCCAGCCTAATATATGCATTTTTAAACAGTACAAATAAGGAGTTTCAGAATCCTATTTCAGGCTTATTTAAAAGTTTAGCGTAGAGCTGGGTATGGTGGTCCACTCCTGTAATCCCAACATCAGGACACTGAAGCAGAAAGATGATCAGTAACAAAGTCACTCAGGGCTATGGGATGAGATCCCCAGTCTCAACAAAACAAAGTATATGATAATGAGAATACTGTCCCTGATGTCAACCACTGAAACTTGCCAGAGGCAAGTCAACACGTGCAAGGCTCTTGGTAAGTTAACTAGAAGGTGTTAACTATAAGTGCATGTTTCAGAGCACCAGATGGAGAAGAGGAAGATGTGTAGGGTAGGCTACTGCACAAAAGGTATGCAGTCCCACGCCGATATTTATGGTTCCTTCGTTCCTGAGTGACACCTGCAGTTCTCATGACATTTAGTAATTTGTCCTTTTGCATAGACATAATTCTGAATCACACATGTCTTAAAGCTGAGGAGTGAGGACACATCCTCAGGCCTGGCCAAAGTCCAGGGAGTCTCTTAGTCATAGTACTTACTTAGTGCTGTGAACACTGCAAATAAAGTGATAAAAACTCTTTCTTTTTAAAACTCGAAACAGATAAAATTAACTGCAAGTTGAGTCTAGTGTTGATGTCAGAATGCGGGGTATATGGAAATGTTTATGAAAGTTACCAGCCCAAGCCACAAAACAGAAGTTTCAGATAAATTCAAGACTGAAATGTCCAACGCAATGATGAGTCAGACACATCATGTGAACAAAACTACCAAATGCTCCAAAAGGAAGTAAGTAGATGAGATATGTGAATCTGATTCAATAAATGCTCCAGACAGTACAAAAATCATTTGTCAACTGAGGTAAGTTGTAAGGGGTCTACAGAGAACACTGAACTATTCCAGTTAATTTTAGTAATTTCAATTGGCTTGGGACATACCCCTCAAAAATGTCACGCATCTACTTTTGACTATAGATAAAACATTCTGTGCCTCCTTCACAAATCTTTTTTAATACCACTTCTTTGCTCCCCTACCTCTGCTGAGGAAATTCCTACCTCCAGCAATACAAGGCCAACTGGGCTAATCAAAAGCAGCCAATGAGCCTGACACACATGAAACATGTTCTTCTTGGAAGTGGTGTTATGGCTATAATGGTAGAGCAACAACTTTGAGTGAAAAAGCTAAGGGACATTGCTGAGCTCTGAATTCAAGTCCCAGTACTGGCATAAAAAAGAGGGTTCGTCAATGTTTTTTTTTTTTTTCATTAAAAAAAAAATCCCACCAATACCAGCTTTCTGACCCTCACAACTCTTCTTCTAAGAGTGACAAAGACTATTATTGTCACTTTATGGATAAAAGACAATAACTGAGCATCCGATACCAGTGGTACACTCCTATAATCCTATCTACTCAGGATACTGAGATCTGAGGAGAAGGATTCAAAAGCCAGTCTGAGCAGATAAGTCTGTAAGACTTGTATCATAAATTACCCAACAAAAATCCAGAGGTAGAACTGAGGCTCAAATGGTAGAGCACTAGCCTTGAGCACAAAGCTCAGGGACAGTATCCAGGAGGCCCTGAGTTCAAGTCCCAAGAACAGCATACAAAATAATAAAGTAATAATAATAATAATTGACATCACCTAGGCAAAGAAAGAAGACTTTTACTTAAGACAGTGCCCAGTATCTTGTATGTCAGTCAACAGAAAAGACAGCAAACTGTCAATTGTGAAAAAGCAAAGGCTCTGGAGCAAAGGCAACTGGACTTAAAGCTCAGTCTCACAATCTACAAGCTGTACAATTATCTTCACTGAGCAATTACCTTAGGGGGAAAATCTACTCTATCTTGAGCCTTAGCCCCTCAGCTAAGAAACGAGTAGGAATATGTACTTTCAAGAAACTTAAGAACTTTAAAAAAAAATTATGCAAGTTGGAGTGCTCTGCACAGCGGACACTCAGTCCACAAGAGCTACAGTCATCGGGAGTAAAGAAAACAAGCTGTCCTTCCGCATCCACAACCCTCCAAGCATTAGGTTGGCAGATGTCTGAAGTAGCACAGGGGAGGGTGACCAAGGATCACAAAGCCCAATGTAATCCTTCCTGTCCAGAAAAGGGGACAGGAATGGCAGTTAAATGGACAATGCTAAGACTCTGAGATTTCACAGACAAGCAGATTTTGAAATGGATTGGGGAAAATTTGTAAGCGGTCCCAAATGTAACTGTTCATATTGCCAAGTCTTTCCAAGGAGGCTTAACGATCCAAATAAATAAATAAATAGGACATCATTTCTGAAAAACTAGCCTAAACTAGGCCACTGGCAACCTTACTACACCATTTGTGCTTTCCTCACATACCAATGCTGGTTCCAGGACCTGCTTTCAAAAGGGCTGGTAAAGAGGTGAACAGAAAGAGCTGCCCAGATTGAGGAGAGAGGCCAGTAGGAAGGAGAGATGAAAGCTAGAAGATCTCCCAGACAGGGCTCCACAGTCTCTCTGTGTGAGCTCTGGAATATGTGTGCACACAGAAAAATGTCAGAAGACAGCCCAGGAAAATATCGCTAATATACCCTGATTAAAACACAAGTTCATCTATTTCAAGGAGGTTTTCAATTTTTTGGTTTATACTTTGTCATTTTAATTTTTTAAATTATCTTTAAGTAGTTGTGTCAAAGGGTTTCAATTTAATGTGTCAATTTGTGAGTGCAAAGTACCCTGATTATTATGACCCTTTCCCATCGTTCTACATCATCTCTCCTCACCCGATCTGTCCCCTAAAGTAATCTGGTCCCTTTTTCACAGATGTACTCTATTATGACAATATTCTTCTTTCTCTCTTGAAAGATCTTCATGTAGTCATTGTTTTCTCCTTCATGAAGAGTCACAGAAGGTATCAATAAACTTTACTGACCAAAGGAAGGAGCGGGGTGGGATGTACAACAGTGGTAGGAGCACACACCTAGTACACAGCCAGGCTATGGGTTTGATCCCCAACACTGTAAAACCAAAAGCAGGACAATAAAAATGAAACAGATCAGCAAAGGAGAGAGGTCAAAAAAGAAACTGAAAGAAATTCGTTTGTCCGTCCATCTCATACTCTCCAGCAAAAATTCCCAGCTAACAACTAAGCTGCTAAGTGTTTATTTACTTCTTTGGTAGAAGCATAACATTACCACTCCAAGAAACTCTCCTCAGGTAAGCATCACTGAAGAGCACATCAAAAGAAGTTAAATTCAAACCTCTTAAAACAGGCTTATTCAATAAGAATATGAGAAAAACCCAAACTCACACTTGAAGCATCCCTTAACGAACACATATTGCTACAAAGAAAAAAAAATTTC
Source organism: Megascapheus bottae (assembly GCF_031878675.1). NCBI lineage: Eukaryota > Metazoa > Chordata > Mammalia > Rodentia > Geomyidae > Megascapheus > Megascapheus bottae. The sequence goes on from NC_143516.1 coordinate 24,322,965, forward strand.
CTTTCAAATCAAGCGTGACAGATACCAGCTTTGATATTCTACACACTCAAACCTGATAAGAACTCTGCATTGTACACATATTAGAATTGAGATCTGTGATACAGAGATGTAAAAAGTCTTGCCTCCCAGGCCCAAGTTCATAGATTTCAGGCAAGAAAAACCCTAGATTAGTTCAATGTGACAAGTGAAACCTCAGTGTAATCAAGAATAAATCCTTGAAAATCTGAGCCTTGTGTTCTCAATTGTCCTTGAACAGCAGACAACTGAGCTGTCAAGCAATCCATCAACCCTTTATGTAGGAAATCAGTTACTAGAGTGGTTCCATCTTATTATTTTTTTTCCAATATTCCCACTCTCCATACTGGTCATATTTTAGTGAGAACAACAACTGTACTTATGATCTAGTAATGCTTTGTCTGATTTGCTATCTGCTCAGCCACAGAGCAAAGAAGCAGTCACGGAGGGTAACCTTTACAAAAATCTCAACTTCCTGCCTCTCATTTGTTACTGTAAGGATGAAAAAGTTGAGATTCTGTGGCCTAACCTACTTACTTCCTTTAGAAGAGGAACAGAAAATGAAAAATGCCTTTCAAGAAAAAAAAAAAAAAAACAGGCACACAGAGAGTAAAATCATGTTAACTGACATTAATGAGCCTATGGCCTATTTAATACACTCCCATCAAATGCTTTTATTTGAAGTTCATGTTCAACATGCAGAATATAAGGTATTTCAACAAGAGGCAGAAATGTCCTTAAAAGTGCTATCATTTTCATCAACATACTACACCAGAACAGCAATAATAGAAATTTTACACCCATTAGAGAGATTTGAGGGCCATAAAAAGAACAAGAACCTGTCTGACACAGACTTCTGTGCATTTACTACATATGCATGAACCTAAATTTAAAAAGAATTAAAAATAGTGTCTTATTTTTTATTTCATTCTGTAATTTTTCTAAAAATTCTAAAAGTAGTATCCTTTTCTGCTTCACATTTTTATAGACCATAAAGATATAATTAAAAGACTTACACTCAATTTCTCTTTCACTTATAATAAATTAGATTTAACCAGATTTCCTTTCTCTCCCACAAAGTCATGCCTCTAGGCTTATCTAGATAAAATTTGTAGCCAGTCTCCTTATCAATAGATTGTACAGCAAAGTCTTAAGTCCATCAAATAAAACCACAAACCCACAAGGTGAATTATTTAGATTATTTAACAACCCAATCAGATTGACCACACAGACATTTCAGTTCATGACTTGGGGTTCAACAGTGTAACAGATGGGGTGAAAACACTCATCCGAGCTTTGTGCCTAGACAGTCCTGTTCAGAGTGTTCAAGAAACTGAGTTAGTCTAATCCCATAAAATGACATATACTATAAAGTCATTGTTCCATCTGAGAAAGGCCTGGCACATTGTAAGTTCTCAAGAAAAAAGGAATTGTTGCAACAAAAGTAGGACCATCCATTTACCTTATAGTTAGTACATATGATGACATCTTTCTAACTCAGATTAAAGGACCAGTGAACGCAAACACAAGTCATCTAGACAAGATCTGCAATAGTCACTATACCAGAAAACCACCAACTCCAAGACTCTTCACCTCTTCATGGAAAGTAATGGCCTTCTGTTCAGAGTATAGCAACAATAATTAAAACACTGTGATGGAAAAGCCTCTTAGTGATGCTTCATTTTCATTCTGATATTGAATTGAGCACACTGTGCTCCCAGCTTCCTTCAACTATTATCTTTATCACTTATTTTAATTTTATCCTTTCTTTTCATAATCTTGGCTTGTGAATAAATTCCATCATCTTTGAGTCTACTTGGGTAAATCTGAGTTCCATTCTTTTTGAAATCTTTTTCCCCCCCTAATGTTGGATATCAAACCACGGTCTTCTGTGTTCTAGGAAAATGTGCTACCACTGAGCTGCCTCTCTCATTCTTTCTTATGGATTGCTTAATTAACACTAAAAAGAGAGGCCTTTTTTCTAGCATAATGCAATAATTGGTCTTTCCTAAATTCTTGGTTTATGGGGAAAAAACTACAGTGAAAAGACTGTTTTCTTCCCATCCATTTTTCCTTTGTTGCACTGTTGCTCTGTATAGAAAAAAATCAGTTATAAGATCAAACATATTACAATGTCTTTAAGTGTGCTAAGAAATGCTGTTTTGAAAATCTGAAACCCAAAGAGACAACTAACTGTATCATTTTTCCTTGGTCCTGGCCTTTTCAAAACGTATAATATGAATTTAGACAAGTTACTAAGTATCTCTGAGCACTGGTGACTCATATTTGTAATCCCCAGCTCTTGGAAGGCTGAGGCAGGAAGATCAAAAGTTCACAGCCAGCCGAGGCTACACAGATGCTTGAAGGGCAGCCTGGGATACAACTACCATTCAGAAATAATACACCAACTATTCAAGGCTACTGAGAGCAGCAGAAAAAAGATTCAGCACAAAGACTAATAATACCTTAGTATCTAGACAAGGTATTAAGTATTTTTTGGATGAACTAAAAAAAAACCCATAAATCAAGCTCAATGCTTTTCATTTACTAGGTACGCAAGTGCATGTAAATTTAACTGTTTTCTTTGCAGGGGGCTCCTAGTCTGACCCATCCTACCACAAGACCATGTTTAACATCCATATGGAACCTATGGCTATATCTCTACCATTCCTTTTTTCTTGAGAACTTACAATGTGCCAGGCCTTTCTCAGATGGAACAATAATTTTATAGTATATGTCATTTTATGGGATTAGACTAACTCAGTTTCTTGAACATTTTGAACAGCCATGGTTTTGTTTGTAAATGACCATTAGATGATTGGCTTATATATCCAACCAGACTACAAAAACTCTAGGCCAAGGATTTTGTAGACAAAGTACACTTACATACAACAGAGGCTCAATAAATATGAGCTGATTGATCACAAAGGGTCCATTTATAGTATATACAATAATAACACAGAAGGCAAATAGCTATATATCATATAACATGCATGTAGTTCTTTAATCATAAATCTACTTCAGAAGAAGAAACATGGCCTCATCAGAAAGTCTCTTGCCTAAGTCCCCAAATCTCACTAAAGTTCCTCTCAAATGTCCTTGTTCTTTTCCCCCAACTCTTCTCTCTCTGAAAAAAGGATTTCCCTAGACCTCATAAAGCAAGTTTGTGTCAAGGGTGCACAGAACCATTCCTGGTGTTTTCCTTTCTGCTGCTTGCCATATAATAGCCATAATCAATACAAACTGGTTCTTGATCTCCCACTACTAACTCCTATCTATACATGTCAAAGAAATAATGTAGCACAATAAAGAAAAATCCTGAGAATGAAATCCTTTACAGAATATATCTTGTACAGATTTGCTGAATTTGAAGACATCAAATACAAATATATATACATATGGTCATGTAAGTAGTTCTCTGGCATCTCCACCTATACCATAATAACCCCAAATCTATGTGATGAATGAATCCTCTGCACAGTAGCAAGTTGGGGCAGTAGTGGCGCAGATCTTTTCCAGAAAGTCATCTCCATGTGAACACACTGGTCAAAGAGAAGGCCAGCCCAAATCCATTGTCCTTGCCAGATCAACACAGGTCAACTACTTCTTGATAAGGCTAAAAAGCTACTTACTCTTTTCTGAAAGCTAAGCATTAAAATGGAACACAGAGTATTATGCCTTATGTATGCCATTATAGAACCATCATTTCTTGGCTCACTAGATTCCATAACTACTAAACCCTTAATCTTTTCTACTGACACAGTACGCAACTGTTTTCATATTATGTACAAAGCTCAGAATTGTATCTACTCCTGAGGTAATGACCTAGGGAAATCCACAAGGGTAAAAACCTACCCTTCCAGAGTTAACACTACAGAAGCAGGAGGGGCATACCTGCAACCTTGGCACTCATAAGGCTGAGCAGGAGGATCAAGAGTTAGAGGCTATAAAGTGAGACACTAAAAAAAATAAAAATAACTTTTAGTTAAGTAACTAAAAACACTGCTAGAGTGATCATTCAGTTACTCATCCTTGCTCCACACCTCATAAAGTATTTATAATATTACTATAATAAACAGCATTGGTTGAAATAGAACATAGTTCTCAAAAAATGCCAAACCAATCAAAATCATTCAAAAACCAACTCTAAAATGCTGAATGAGTAATTGATTAGGATACATTTGTTTCTTAGAACATTGATTGGATAAGCTACAAAAAAGAAATGAAATAAAACCAAAAAATACCCAGTCATCAATGACTCATGCCTATAATCCTAGCTACTCAGGGAGCTGAAATCTAAAGATCACAGTTGTAAGCTACCCTGTATAGAAAAAAATCCTTAAGACTCTTATCTACAATTAACCACCAAAAACAGCTGGATGTGGAGGTATGGCTCAAGTGGCCAGCCTTAAGCAAAAAGAAAAAAGAAAAAAAAAAGCCAAACAAGTTCAAGCCCCAGACTAGCAAAAAAAAAAAAAAAAGAAAGAAAAGAAAGAAGTGTCATATTGAAAGTAATGACAAAGAGTATTTGTGATTTGTTTTTTATCTAGATTTTAGAGGGCTCACTATAATATATAGCATACTTATGCATGTGAATAGGTTTATATTTCATATATAGAATACAGCAGTAAATGACTTAAAATGCAGCTGGAAAAAATCTCATGTGGACCTTTCCCTAAATTCAGCCATTCACCAGAATCATTTCCTTGGCCTCCCACTAGTTTAAATCACCATTATTCCATTTACCTATTTTATTATCCTCTTCTCCCAGCAGACTCAGGAAACCAAAGTTTTAATTACAGCACACAAATTCCCCTTGCGACAACTCTTCTCCCACCACCTAACCATTTCCATAAGTAGGCCTCATGTTAAAGTATTTCTTTCACTCACCTCTTCTACTTATTAAATGATTGATTTGGGATGAATTGTGGACTTTGTACCCAGCAACCACGTTAGAATGCGTTCCCTCCCTTAGGAACCACTACTGTCAAAGATAAATTACTTTTTCTCAAGAAAGAAAAATACTGCTAGAAATGTTTTGACAAGAGTATATAATACACATGCCCAAAACCAATCTAAACATCTTAGCCAGGAATTAAAGCACCATGTTCTGCCTTTCACAAAGCATACCTAAGGTAAGATGATGAAACGACAGGCACAGACTTGAGTATTTCTTTATAGTTCTCAAGACCTTATTTTATTGCATCTTTAAAAATATTAATAATCATTTTTAAGAGTCTTTAAAAGCATGGCAAGTATCGTGGCTCCCCATTTTGCAGATGGAGAAATACAAACTGATTGAGAGACTGGCTCAAGTGGTAAAACTGCTTGCCTAGAAAACTACTCTGTGTGACTTCTCAATTGCATGTGAATCAACAAGGTTATCAGTCCTGCTCATAAAAGGAAGACTAATTTTCAGTACCTTTCCTTTTTGCCAAGTTAGAATCAGCAACCCTTTAATGCTTATGACAGAGAAGGGAAACAAGCAGAGGAGATGGAAAGATTAAGAGAAAAAGAGAAATAAGTAACATAACGTACTCAGTGACACAAAGGTACTCAGAGGTTGGACTTCAGACATGACTGGAATCCTGAGATTTATGTATATCTGAAGAGTAGGTCCTGGATTATTGGGAATAAACCAACACACTCCAAAATTTCAGTAAGACATTGCTGGACAATAGCTATCTTCCTGTGGAAGACTTTTGTTCAAAAGTCCACAAGTCTAGGCTGAGTCACTCTACTCCTATGACACAACATAGTATCTGACATTTCTCCGGTATCAGGAATCACATATACGTTTCTTAAATACCCCAAAACTCTCACAGCAAATTTAAGCTATTAATTCTCACCATGGGCTCCAAAGACATTTAAAATTCCAGAATCTTTTTTGTATCACTGTATAGCTCTGTAAGTTACATTTGTCTACAATTCCTTTGTTCCAGTTCCCCTACTTCTTCAATCCCAAAAAATAATACTGAATTCCATTTTGTTTTCAGTAAAAACAGGTGCTGAAATGCTAATGAAAAACCTACTAAATCCCTCTAAATATTTATCCAGGGCAATTGTTTTTCCTAATGTTTCCTTCAAAGCTTAATCAGACAGTGTCAATAGGTTCACATAATTCCCAAGCAGCCACCATAAACTTAGGTTTTCTGTTGACTCCATCCCACACTTTCCTTTCTGATTTCCAAATGCAGTCTTTAAACTTTTTACCAAGGCTAGGAGTGTGGTCTCGTGGTAGAGTGCTTGTTTAGCATGCACCAAGCCCTGGGTCCAATTCCTTGGGTATCACATACCCAGAAAAAGCCAGAAGTGGTGCTGTGGCTCAAGTGGTAGAATGCTTGCCTTGAGAAAGCTCAAGGACAGTGCCCAGGCCCTAAGTTCAAGTCCCAGGATTAGCAATAAAAAAAAGTAAGTTGGGTAATTCCCATCAAGTTGATCTTACCTTGTAGTTGTAATGAAAATCAGAAGAGTCTGATGGGCTTTACAAATGAACACCCCCAAGACTTCTCTGAAGAATTTAACATTCATCAACAACAACAAAAAGAAAAGAAAAGAAAAGAAAGGTTAAAAAAGCATTGCCATCAAGGTCCTCCTATCCACAATATGAAATTAATAAATTTACAGTCTTAAACATTGACATGATCACGATGTATATTAAACTGAATTAGTTCTGGCTGATGTACAATTGATTGTAATTATTTATATCTTCCTCTGAAATTCATTCAATAAAACTCAAATGTAGATGACAGAGCTGCCAATCTCAGCCCTCTAGAAACAGAAGCCAGAGAATCAGGAGCGAAAGGCTGGCCTGGCTACATAAGGAGGACTGGTTTCAAACAGAAAACAAAAAACCATTATGTGAACTGAATGACAGGTAGGTGAAACTAGTTCTGGGGGCCACTTGACACAACTTTAATTTCTCTTGCTGTTTTTATCTTTAATATTAGGTGCCTCGGGCCAGGAGTGTGGCCTAGTGGTAGAGTGCCTGCCTAGCATGCACAAAGTCCTCAGTTCAATTATACAATACCACATACAAAGGAAGAAAAGCCAGAGAAGTGCAGTGGCTCAAGTGGTAGAGTGCTAGCCTTGAGAAAGTGCAAGGACAGTGTCCAGGCACTGAGTTCAAGCCCCAGGAATGGCAAAGAAAAAAAAAAATGAAGTCTTAGTAAAAAGTTTGGCTTAGGGGGCGGGAGTTTGGCCTAGTGGTAGAGTGCTTGCCTAGCATGCACAAACGCCTGGGTTGGAATCCTCAGTACCACATGCATAGAAAAAAGCTGGAAGTGGTGCTGAGGCTCAAGTGGTAGAGCTCTAGCCTTGAGAAAACCCAAGGACAGTGCTCAGGCACTGAGCTCAAGCCCAGGACTGGCAAAAAAAAAATGGCTTAAAAACCAGTGGGGGGGGGGATATTATGTAGATTGGGTAAGCAGTTTTTGTTTTTCTACCCACATAGAGAAGTATTTTAAATTTCAGATGACATCAAGTACTCAGTATTCAGAACTAATTTTCACCCAAATGAAACACAAGTAAAAAGGGCCTACCCATGTATGATCACATATACATATATGTATGTATACATGTGTTATACAGCTAGGAAACAAAAGGCTAGCCTTAAATACACTGATCCCAGAATAAAGTGACCAGTTCACATCACAAGCAAATCTCAAAAATAGATCTTTTTCTTTTCTTTCCTTTCTTTTTTCTTTTCTTTCCAGTGTTAAGCACATCTTGCTTTGTCTTTTAGCAACACTGTTTAGAACTGAGTCATCCGCTGTTACCGGTGACTGACTGAAGAAAAACTCGGTGAAAAGACACCGAGGAAGACAAACACGAAAACAAACGAACTGTTTCTTATCCTAACAGTGCGCCCAATCGCTATTTTCGCAGAAGTCAGGTGTTTTCCTCTAAGAAGCAAGGCCGGTGGGGGGGGGGGGGTGTTGACCCCCCCAAAAAATAAAAATTAAAAAAAAAAACAAAATCAGCGAGTCCCCAGAGGCCCCAGTTCACCCGAGCTCATCCTTTCCTTGCTCCTCGCACACCACACGGGGCTGCCCGCGCGGGTCCCCTAATGACTTCCACGTCCGAAGGGGACTTACGTAGCTAACAAGGAAAGGCCAAACTTTGCTCCGGGCCTGGCGCACTCCAGACGCGTCTAGCCACTAGAGGTCTCCCCTTGGCCAGTTTTGCACGTTCGCCTATGTTGCTGCACTTGAAACTTTCCGGAGAAATGCTCGCTACTCACTCGAGTCAGTGTTTTTCTAAAAACTTGCGCAAAAAAAAAAAAAAAGAAAAGAAAGAAAAAGAAAAAAAAAATCCACGCGACCAAGATAGCCAGCCATAGAGAGACTCCGGGTCTCCCAACACAAACATCACCACACGACCACGATGGGGGGGGGGGGGGAGGAATCAAAATGGAAATTCGACGCACGTTCCCGGGGCCGACGCCCCCTCCCCCCTCCCCAAACACCCCCCCCATGTCTTATGTCTCATATCCGTCGCCCCTCCATTGGAACAATTTTTTAATCTATTTTTTTTTTTTGCTTCCGTGCACTTTGAATGATTTCGTCTGCAATTTTTTTTTCTGGCGATGGCCCCGAGGTGGCCAGAGGAGCGGGCCGAGGGATGCAGGAGGGGGAAGGGCCGGCTCCAGGCGCCCGAGGAAGTTGCATAAGGAAAGAGACTCCGGTTTTGTTGTTTTTTAGGTTCCCCCCTCAAAAAAATATATATATGTATATCAGCGGGGAGGAGGAGGAAAAGGAAGCGGGGTGGTGGCCGCCGGGGGACCGAGAAGGGAAACCGAAGCGCCGTTTACCTTCGCCTCCCCGTGGTAGGGTGGGGCTAAAGCCTCGGTCCACGCGACCCCGCGAGTGCGACTCGGTCCCCCCCCACCCCAACCTCTCGGGGAGCAGACCGACAGACAGACACCCCCACCCCCGAGCGAGGGAGGGAGGCGGGGAGGAAACCGCCCGCGTTTAAACTTTCTCTCACGGTTGCGCTGTGGGCCGTGCTCCGGCCAGAATCGGGGGGCTGATGGAACGCGTAACCCTCGCCCCACCCCCTGGCTTTTTTTTTTTAATTTTTTTTCTTGAAAGGTAATTAAAGTTTTGCCACCAGTCCCGAACTTGCGCCCCGCCCCCGCCCGTGCCACCGCGCCCCCTCCCCTCCCGGGGATCTCAAGTTTTCCTCCTCCCCCCCCCCCCCACCCTCTCCACCAGCAGCTCGCGGGGCGCGCGGCGGATGCCTCCGCTCCTGCGCTTCCCGATCCCCACCCCCGCCGGCCTCTACTTCCCCCCCCACCCCAGCCCGCCGCCGCCGCCGCCGCCGCGGCCGGGCCCAGGACGCGAGTGTGCAAAACCCATTATTCCGAAATGGCACACGCACGCGGTGCGTGGCGGGCGGCGGCCCGACTCCCCGAGCCCGGCCGGCCTCCCCGGTATCTCAGGCAGGCGTAAACAAGTTGGAGGGGAAGGCAGCCCCGAGCCCTGCACCCGCCCGCCCCCAGCCCGCGCCCCACACCGCAAGCCCGCCGCCCCGCGCCGCCGCCGCCGCCGCCTCGACACACGCCCGCGCCCGCACCCAGCCGGCGCGGCACGGCGGCACGGCGCGGGGCGAACGCCGCGACGGCGCGGGCTCCCGGCCCGAGCCGCGGCCCGCGCCCTCCCCCGCGCGGACGGCGTCCGCGGGCCCGCGCCGCCTCGCTCCCCGAAGCACTTTCCTGCCTCGGGCAGAAATAAACCGGAGGGTTTATTTTTGTGCAACTTTCCCAAAATGGCGGAAATTGGAGCCGATCTATATGAAATTCTCACACACTCGGTCGGGAAGGGGGGGAGGCGGCGAGGAAGCACACGCAAACTCTCGGCGGCGGCGGCGGCCGCCGAGCCCCGCGGCGGGTCCGTGTGTGTGCGTGCGTGTGAGTGTGCGTGTGCGCCGTGGGAGTCGGGGAGGCCTCTCGGCCGCGCACACACAGCACACGCCGGGGAGACGCGCCTGCACATTCAACCAGTCCATTCTCCGCAAGCCCGAGCGGGGAAGAAAGTGGCCCGGCCTCTTTTCCCACTGCCTCGGTCTCCCGTACTTGTACTTCTCGCGCTCGCTCGGCTCGCTCTCCGGTGCGCGCCCGGCACAAAGGCCACACGGGCGGAGGAGGGGGGGGCCGCAGGGGCGGCGCGCGGGGCTCGCGTCTCCCGCCGCACCGATCCGCGGCCCCGGCCGCCCCCGCGCCCCCCTCCGGCGCCCCAGCCTCGGCGGCCGCCGCTGCCGACGCTCACCCGCCCGGGCTGCGGGCTCCGCGGCGCCCACCCCGGACACGCACCCCGGCGCCCGCCGCGCTCCCTTCCCCCCCCCCACCACCCACCCCGCGCCCGGTGTCATGAAAGCGACCAAAGTGACAAGCCGGGGTCGGGGGGGGAGGGCGGCGCGGAGGAGGGGGCCCACACGCATCCCGCCGCCTGCGCGCCCCGGAGAGCCCGGCGCGGCCGCCTCGCCCGGCTCCCTTCCGCACGGCCCCCCACACCCTTCCCCGTGTGCGCGCAAAGAAAAAAAAATACAAGTCTCTCCTCCCCCCATTTTTTCCTTTCTCTTTTCTCTCTCTTTTGTTCCTCTTTCACACTCGCACTCACTACTTGGGAGTGAGATGCCCAGAGACTCCCCCTCCAGCCGTTTCCGAGTCACTTGCCCACTTTTTTTCCCCGGGATTAAGTTTTCTCCTGTTTCCCAGAGGCGCAGAGAAGTGGGGGAGAAACCCCTTCTGTCCTTCCCCTCCCCTGATCCGTTTCACAAGACGAGGGTGCGCTTCCTTCCCTCTCCAGGTCTCTCTAACTTTCATCCGCACCCAAAAAAAAAATCCACGAATGGCTCGGGCACGGACCAAGCTTCAGATTAATTACAGATTAGATCCGATCAACCGCTTCTTACCCCCAAATTTTCTCTTTTTTTTTTTCTCCGTCTCACGAGTAGTCCTGACAAATGGTCCAGGGCTGCGGGCGCAGTGCGCATGTGCGCGTAGAGTCAGGGCTGGGGAGAGGGGAAACTGCGCTGGTGCCGGTGCCGCCGCCGCCGCCGCCGCTGCCGCCGCCGCCGCCGCCGCCGCCGCCTCCGCCGCCGCCGCCGCCGCCGCCGCGGCCGCTGCCGGGAGAGGCTCGCGCTGGCTGCGCTGCTGGGGCGGCTGCTGCTGCTGCTGCTGTTGCTGTTGCTGCTGCTGCTGCTGCTGCTGCTGCGCCGCTGGAAAGCTGCGAGAAAGCCGCTTGGCAAAGGCAGAATCTGCCCGCAGATCCTGTCTCAGGTGCATCTTGCCGCTCTCCTGGCCATCGCTTCCCAGGCTGCTTCCAGAACAGTCTATATAAACAAATGTGAAAGACTGCTTTAAGGTTATAGATTTCTTTGTCTGGGTTTTTTTTTTTCCACTTTACTTTTTTTTTTCCCCCAACCCCTCCCAACGGCAGTTCTTCTCGGAACAGATAAATCCACCGTATGCTTGCTGGTTTAAATATATGTGTTCATCCATTAGAAGAGTGGGCCTTACTTTTACACCAACCCTACTAACCCAAAGGCTAAATGTATGCTACAGGTCATGAAAAATAGGAGATAAAGTTTCAGGTTTTTATAGAGTTCAATCTAACCCTCCCCTACACACACCCTTTTAAGGACTGGAAGAATGCATTAAAAGCCATGTGTATAAAACTTGCGTGTTCCTCACTTCCTAAGTGTGATCGGTATCTAGACCTTCAATGGCTTAGGCCTGTGTTGTGGGATTCTGGGAGTCCTTACCTCAACTTGAAAAAAATATATAGATATAGATATATCATTGTGAAAGTATCTTGTCAAAAAGCATGTCTAAAATGTACTCAGAATGCTAGAGAGTGATCCTAAATATCAAAACCTGCCTTTGTCAACATGTCAAAACTAGATCAAGACAGTATTAGATTTCTCAGTATTGACAGCTTTTCCACCTATTGACTGCTGACTGTCTTTTTGGACAACTCACCAATCTCCTTTTCTACTAGATATGAGTGTGAACAAAATAATTCAAGTCAATTCAAGTGGTGAACATTTTGGCGCAGTAGGAGAGTTTGCTCTGCCAGAATTATTTTTTTAAGTAGCAGATAGCAGAAATGACGGTGGAAAAATCTTAGACTCTTCAGGGGTGAGAAGATAAGGAGAAGCCTTTACCTCCACATTGGAATATTTATTTTGTATCTAATAAAGGGAAAAGGGAACCTTTCCTGAAATTTTTACCTGAGGCTTAGAATTTAAATATATCACAGATGGAAATTCTGTATTAAAAAACCCTTCTTCTGAAATGTAAGTAATATTATCCTTGATTGAATTTTTTTCACTTAAGAAATATTCCTTGAACCAATTTCAGAAAAGTCAACTATTAAAAATGCTTCAAGGGGCCAGGAGTTTGGCCTAGTGGTAGAGTGCTTGCCTAGCATGCACAAAGACTGGGTTCAATTCCTCGGTACCACATACAGAGAAAAAACCCAGAAGTGGTGCTGTGGTTCAAGTGGTAGAGCTCTAGCCTTGAGGAAACCCAAGTACAGTGCTCAGGCCCTGAGCCCAAGCCCAGAACTGGCAAAAAATAAAAATAAAAAAATGCTTCGCTAGGACCATAAAATTACCTTGGAAAAGCAGACCATTCCAGTATTTCTTATGTTGGAATCGTGACCAAATTCCTCAAACAAACAAGAAAAGTAAAGGAATCATATGTACACCCCTGCCTGCAAAGCTGAAATGAACATATAAAATACAGTTTGGGTGTTGGGAAGCCCTTGGTTCAGGACTGCTGTGAAGGAGGGAGCCTGAGTTCTTTAAAGAAGGAGAGAATCCCATACCACTAGTTAATTACTGATTTCACTTCCTATATCCAACTTCTCCAAGATGCTTCCAAATAGCTTCATTAAAGAATAGGAATTTCAGCTACTCTCTTCTTCCTAGCTCTTGAATACTAAGTAGCCAAGTGGCCAAAGGCAAACTATTACAGATGGGAGGGGGAAAATACCTTGAATGAATTTTCTTTTCTAGCAAGAACTTGCCTCCCTCCTCCCAAAAAACCCTCTAAAATTAATTTTAGATTCCTCTCGCCAAAAATTCATCTCAGATTTATTCTCTTTCGATAATTTCCACGTGTCATTTCTCTTTTATGTATATTCTCAGATACTGCTTTAAGAATTTGTAAGCATATATGTGAATGGCTGGCCTGCCTGCCTGCCTGCCTGAAAGGGATAAACTGATCAAAACTAGGCCTTGACTCAAAGGAAATCAAATGACAAAGACAATGTATTGAACTGGTTATTATTGTCCAATATGAATATGAATATTAGCAGGGACAACTGAAGAGCACCAGAGGTAACCGAACCATGTTTTTCAGATGTGATGGCCCAGCTGATTCTTAAAAGTTCTGCAACCATTCTTTGGGTTAATCTCACATTGTTACTGTATCTGACTTTGTTATCTGGTACATTGTATATTGTTTATTTAATTATTTGAAATAGGAAAGGGAAGGGAGGAAAGAAGATGATTGGAAAGAGGTGGGGAAAGGGAAATGGAGACAAAAATATAGAAGGGGTGGCTGGGAGTTTGGCCTAGAGGTAAGAGTGCTTGCCTAGTATGCACAAGGACTGGAATTCAATTCCTCAGTGCCACATATATAGAAAAAGCTGGACGTGGTCCTGTGATTCAATTGGTAGAGTGCTAGCCTTGAGAAAGCCCAAGGACAGTGCTCAGATCCTGAGTTCAAGCCCCAGGACTGGCAAAAAAAATATGAGAAGGGATATTGATGTGTGAGAAGTAACGCATCTAATATCTAGCCAGTGTTACCATAATCCCTCTATACATTACAAAAAAAAAAAAAGTTCTGCAACCTAGGCCAGGAGTTTGGCCTAGTGGTAGAGTGCTGGCCTAGCATGCATGGAGACCTGGGTTTGATTCCTCAGTACAAGCATAGAAAAAGCCAGAAATGATGCTGTGGCTCAAGTGGTAGAGCTCTAGCCTTGAGAAAGCCCAAGGACAGCACTCAAGCCCTGAGTTCAAGCCCCAGAACGGGCAAAAAAAAAAAAAAAAAAAGGTCTGCAGCTAGAATGTGTGATTCCACTTCCCAGAAGGTGGAATCTGGGGGAATGAACCAATCAGGGAATGCCTGTGGATGGGTTTCCAGAACAGTTTGACTGAGGTTCACAAACTGCAGGAAGTATGACCAGATGCTCTCTACAATATATCGCCTTTTTCCTCAGGAGATCATTACTTTCAAGATGTGAATTATGTCATGGACATCCTAAATGTACTCACTCATATGAATAATAACTCCAAAGCAGGTACTAATGATGGTTTGTTTTTTACAAAGGTCTTTTGGTATCACCATCCAAAACAGAAGCAAAACATAGCACCAAAATTTATATTGTTTTATTCTTCATATAAATGAGTACTATGTACAGAACTTTCCACGATATCTTCTTTCAGAGCATCAATTCATCTGGACATTCTCTCCACTCTCCCCTCTCCCCACCCCCAGGCCTGCCTACCCTCTTTACCTGTGTTCTTCACTCATCCTTCACATCCAGGCCTACATCTTCTCTGACATTTCAACCAGAAGTGGCACATCCATTTATTGCCCTATGTAGTTATTTATTTATTTATTTATTTATTCATTCCTTGTCTGCCACACCCCTTAAAATGATGTTAAATTATTCCATTCCTAATATGCTGAAGCCATTGTCATTTTACATAGAAAAAATTTATTTTATTTTATTTGTTGTCAGTCCTGGGGCTTGAACTCAGGGCCTGGGCACTGTCTTAGAGCTTTTTTTGTTCAAGGCTGTGCTCTATCGCTTGAACCACAGCACCACATCTGGCTTTTTCTGTGTACATGGTACCAAGGAATCGAACCCAGAGTTTTGTGAATTCTAGGCAAGCTCTCTACCACTAGGCCACACTCCTAGCCCCTGGGAAAAAAAAAAATATATATATATATATATATTGCCAGTCCTGGACTTAAGCTCAGAGCCTGAGCACTCTCCTTGGATTTTCTCAAGGCTAGAACTCTACCACTTGAACCTCAGCATCACTTCCAGGGAATGGAATCCCGGTCTTCGTGGATGCTAGGCAAGCACTCTACCACTAGGCCAAACTCCCAGCCCTGGAAAATATTTTAAACAAATCACTGAACTCACTCTTTGGAGACTTTTTGAGGCTATTCTTCATCACTGAAAGTTCATCCAAAACACCTACTACACCCCAACATGTAACTCCACTCAAAAACTTTCTGTTCCTACCAGCAAACTTGTCCTGAACAGATAGGATACAATCCCATAATGGGTGAATTTAGAGATGGCTTCCATGAGCCAGCCTCACTCAAATAGAAAGTGCCCAGGAATGAAATCCAAGAAATATCACTGTTTGAACCAATTCTCTTGCCTTTTTTTTTTTTTTTTTTGCCAGTCATGGGTACTAAACTTAGGGCCTGAGCGCTGTTCTTGGGCTTTCTCAAGGATAGAACTCTACCACTTGAGCACAGTACCACTTCCAGCCATTTTTTTTTTCTATGTATGTGGTACTGAGGAATCAAACACCGGTCTTCATACATGCTAGGCAAGGGTTCTTTCCACTAGGCCAAACTCTAGGCCAAACACTAGGCCTTTATAGTTGTGACCTTTTTGGGTTTTGTTGTTTTGGTCATGGGGCTTGAACTCAGGGCTTGGATGCAGTCCTTGAGCTTTTCTGCTCCAAGCTGGTGCTCTAACACTTTGAGCCTTATCTCCACTTTCTGATTTTCTGGATGCTAATTGGTGATAAGAGTCTCACAGAGCTGGATACCAGTGGCTTGGGCCTGAAATACTAGCTGCTCAGGAGGCTGAGATCTGAGGATCACAGTTCAAAGCCTGCCTGTGCAGGACAGTCTGTGAGACTTGTATCTCCAATTAAGTGCCAGACATGGCACTGTGGTGCAAAGTGGTAGAACACTAGACTTGAACAAAACGAAGCTCAGGGACAGTGCTCAAGCCCAGAACCCAAGCCCCATGATGGAAAGGAAAGGGAAGGGAAGACAAAGGAAGGGAAGGGAGGGGAGGGGAGGAGATGGAAGGGGAGGAGAGGGGAGGGAGAAAGAAGTCTCTTGGAATTTCCTGCCCAGCTTTGAACCATGATTTTCAGATCTCAGCCTTCTAAGTAACTAGGATACAGGCAAGAGCTGTTAGCACTGGGTCTACTTACAAATTTCTAAGTGTGAAATATGTTACCAGGGCTGGGAGTTTGGCCTAGTGGTAGAGTTCTTGCCCAGCATGCACAAACTTCTGGGTTCAATTTCTCAGTACCACATACATAGAAAAAAAAGCTGGAAGTGGCCCTGTGGCTCAAGTAGTAGAGCTCTAGCCTCAGGAAATTCCAAGGACAGTGGCCAGGTCCCTGAGTTCAAGCCCTAGGACTGGCAAATAATAAATAAATAGATAAATAAATAAATAAGCAAACAAAAATGTTAGCATTAATTGGCCAAGAATTTTATTATTGATATTTGCCATAGCTGAGCTTGATCTCCCTGAGTTCTAGAAAACAGTGAAAGATTTATACAGGTACTTTAATTTGAATCCTGGTTTCCTGAGTCACAAACTTGTGATACACCTGCATACCTTCTTAGCACAGTGCTTTTAATAGTGAAATGTAACTGAATTGCTGAGCGTAATGTAGGTAGGGTGGCACACTCACTCATTGAGTTCTAGCAGAAGTCAGGGGATTGAGCTAGGTGCAGTGGCTCATGCCTGTAATCCTAACTACTCAGAAGGCTGAGATCTGAGGATTGCAGTTCAAAGCCAGCCTGGGCACTAAAGAATGACCATGAGATTCTTAGCTCCAGTTAATCACTAGAAAACGGGAAGTGGGTCTTAGAATAGGGTGGTAGCCTTGAGCTGAAGAGCTCAGGGACAACGCCCAGGCCCAGTGGTAAGGCAGTAGCCTTGAGCTGAAGAGCTCAGGGACAACGCCCAGGCCCAGTGGTAAGGCAGTAGCCTTGAGCTGAAGAGCTCAGGGACAGCACCCAGGCCCAGATTTCAAGCTCCATGACACACATGCACAAAATCCTCAGGAGATTGAGGCAGGAGGATTCCAAATGTGAGGCCAGCCTGACCTACACAGACTATGAGCTGCATACAAGAAGACTCTGTCTAAAGAAAAATAGGAAAGAAGGAGGAGAATGGAAGGAATTAAAAAGAGAAGGAAGAAGGGAAGAAGGAAGAAGAAAGTCAAATGAAAAACACATATTATCAAGTAAGTAAATCTACATGTATCATAAACAGCTGAAGGAAAGTAGATACATAAATGCCTCTGGATAGATGTTAATGTTATCATTTCATTTAGATACAAGAAAGAAGGTAGAAGAGTGGAATAATATTGGGCTATAAATTGCTGCTAATGTAAAAAAAAACCTATTTCTTCCAATGACACACTCATTTAAAATCTATAAGCCTTATAACTATGCAGCATTTATGAGTACTGTAACACTAGCTCTCAGTTCCCTTACAGCTTAGCTCCAGATGTTTTCTTATTTAAACTGACACAGGCCAGGCTAGGAATGTGGCCTGGTGGTAGAGTGATTGCCTAGCATGCCTGAAGCCCTGGGTTTGATTCAACAGTACCATGTACACAGAAAAAGACAAAAGTGGTACTGTGGCTGAAGTGGTAGAGTGCTAGCCTTGAGAAAGCTAAAGTACAGTGCCCAGGCCCTGAGTTCAAGCTCCAGGACTGCCAAAAAAATAAATATAATAATAATAAGCTGGTTTGGCCATAACTGATTGGTTCAAAAGTACTATTTACAGAAGAACTGAACATGTATAGCACACGAGTCAACAGAGCTCAGGGATGGCCAGTCATGCTCTCACACTTGGCCAAATGAACAGGAGATAAAGGCGAAGTTGTTTGTAAGAAATCAAGAGCTAAATGATTCATGGAAGTGCAGGTTTAGCTGCCAGGTGAAGCAAAAGGTGCAGGTATGAGAGCTGCTCTGGATTCTGCATTGCATAAGGCAGTCCTACTTTTAATTTTGTGAGAACCTCTATGGTGTTTTCTTCAATGGCTTTAGCCATTTGCATTCCCATCTACAATGTTTATGGGCATACACTATATATCTTTTCCCACTCTTCTCTTTCATCTCTTTTATATTGGCTATCCTAAGAAGTATGAGGTAACAACACATCGTTTGCATTTCCCTAATGGCTAATGATGTTGAGTATGTTGTTTTTCATTTAGTGATTGACCATCTGCATGGCTTACTTCAAAAATTGTCTGTTGAGGTGCATTATCAGAGCTTTATTGCCCTCCTTCCCTGTAGCAATCTTTGCTATAGTATCTACATGTAGGAAGTGTGTAACATGCATTTATTACATTAATTAAAGAAAAATATTATCAAATGGGCACAAGTGGCTCACACCTATAATCCTAACTATTCAGAAGTTTGAGATCTGGGGATCACAGCTCAAAGCCATCCCAGGCACAGAAGATCTGTGAGACTCTTACCTCCAATAAACTACTCAGAAAGAACTGGAAGCACTATGGCTCAAATAGTAAAGAACTAGACTTCAGCAGAAAAAGTCTCAGGGAAAGTGCTCAGGCCCTGAGTTCAAGCCCCAAAACTATCAAAAGAAGAAGAAGAAGAACAGGAGGAGAAGGAGGAGGAGGAGAAAGAGGAGGAGGAGGAAGAAGAGGAGGAGGAGAAGAAAAAAAGAAATAAAACATTATTATGTGAGTTCTACATGACTACATTATTTGTTATTCTTTTTTATTATATTTTATTGGCAGGATAACATTTAGAGGAGTTACAGTTACATTCATGAGGTAGTGGATATATACTTATTTTTTGGTCATGGGGCTCGAACTCTGGGCCTACACACTGTCCCTGAGGTCTTCAGCTCAAGGCTACTTGCTCTACCACTGGGCCTGAGCTTTGTCCCTGAACTTTTCAGCTCAAGACTATAGTCCTACCCCTAGAGCTACAGCCCCACTTCTCATTTATTTAGTGGTTAATTGGAGATAAGAGTTTCATGGTCTTTAGTGCCTAGGCTGGACCAGGATCCTCAGATCTCAGCCTCCTGAGTAGCTAGGATTACAGGAGTGAGCCACCTCGCCCGGCATTACTTTTTTTTTTTTGCCAGTCCTGGGCTTGAGCTCAGGGCCTGAGCACTGTCCTTGGACTTTCTCAAGACTAGAGCTGTACCACGTGAGAACCTGACTACATTATTATATGGTGTACTACTTGCCCCTTTCCTGGTAACTGGGGCACACGTCATGTCACTGCCATGTTCCCAGCTACATCTTCCTAAAAAGTTCCTAAAAGCATGTAAACAGAGAGTGCTAATGCAATTCATAGGCCCTATTTCAAAGGAGCCTGCTGTTCAGAATATATTATCTTTATTTAGCATTTATATTACACTTTTTCATTTTCAAAGTCCCTTTCAGTTTTTTAACTAAATATTTGTTATAACATTCCTACATTATCTTTCATAAAGGAGGTAACTGAGGCATGGTTCCAATTGCTAATACCTATATCTGGAATTGAATTTGTCAGATAAATACAGCAAATGTAACTGTATATAAAAAATAAAGCCTGGAACATGACTTTGTTCACATAGAATGCTGAATGGAAAGTCAGAAGATGATGATCTGCTACTTTAAATTATACTAGCTGTGTATCAGTGTCATGCATTTGGCTCTATTTCAGAAACTAGAATCAATAGAAAGGTCTTTAAACAGAGATTTTTCAATGAACTTAACTAGATTTTTCTTTTGTGCCAGTACTGGGGCCTGAGCTTAGAACCTGAGTACTGTCTCTTAGGGTTTTTGTTTTTGTTTTTTTTTTTTTAACTCAAGGACAATTTTTCTACTACTTGATACACAGCTTCACCTCTGGCTTTTTTGGTGGGTAATTAGATAAAAGAGTCTCATGGCTGGATGCTGGTGACTCACGCCTATAATCCTAGCTACTCAGGAGTCTAAGATCTGAGGCTCACTGTTCAAAGCCAGCCTAGGCAGATCAAAGCTGGGGCAGAAAAGGCCCCATGAAACTCTAATCTTCAATTAATCACTCAAAAACCAGAAGTAGCACTGTGGCTCAAGGGGTAGAGCACTAGCCTTGTGTACAGAGGGGCTCATGGTCAGCAACCAGGCCCTGAGTTCAAGCACTACAACTGACAAAAAAAAAAATCTCATGGACTTTCCTACCCAGGCTGGATTTGAACTGTGAGCTGGAGAACTCAGCCTCTTGAGTAGCTAGGATGACAAACATGAGTTACCAGGGCCCAGCCAATAACACTTGGCTTTAAAACGTGAAATTTTGTAACTCAAAACTGAAACAGTGTGCCTCTGTAATTTCCCAGTATTTCCTTACAAGGGCCACTTTAAGAAAGTAGTCTTTCCTAGTGTTTATAACTGGGGTGAGGAGGGGTCCCCTCTGAATGGACATATGCTCTCCAAATTTGTTAACAGTAAAAAATTGAAATGGGAAAATCAGCATAGCACCGATGAAATCAGCCAAGACTAGTGTAACCTAAGCCTCTACAAATTATGCTAAGGAGATATGGGAAATATCCATATTCACATAAGTATCTCTGCGGAGTTTCAGGAAAGTCTGAAAATGTTTTGGCTTGAAAGAATGTTAGTCACCATCCCTACAGATTAAAATAAAGTAATAATGGAGAGGAGCTCTAAACAGTCTAGACAATCTATGCATTTGATCCTCTTTGACTCCTTCCATGTTCAGATCAATGTGGAGGGCTCTGGAGACTAACATGCACCTGAAGATCCAGATTCCTCACTTGAGGTAAACTCCTTGAGCACCTCTGAATTCTGCAACTCAGTTTATAATGTCCAGGTGTTCTTAGGGACAGATGCCAACAACTTCCTGTTCCTACCACTCAACATATCCTATTGATTGTTCCTCTATAATACCTCTATTCCCCTTCTCCCCTTCAACTGTTTCCTTTTCCTCAGTCCTAAATAGTCTCCTGCCAGGGTAATGGTCCTAGGTTTACATCTTTACCACTACAATCCTACTCCTTGAGTATAAAGTCAGTCATGTTCCTCACCTACCTCAACTGCCAAATGGTTCCTAACTGTAGTGAAATATATATTTGTGTGGCTATGTTCATATCTGTAATATTTGTAATTGTCAAAACATGGGACCAACACAAATGTCCATTGATAGATGACTATATAAACAGAAGGAATATTTTTGTGTGCAGAGGAGTATTTATGTGTGTCTGTGTGTGTGCACATATTCAATATAATCTACCCCCAAAAAGAAAAAAAAAACTGATGCAGACTGCAAAATGAATGAACTTTAAAGACATTGTGGTAAGTCCAACCACAAAGGGACAAATTATATTTGATTCTACTTAAATAAGGTACCTGAAATAAATTCATAGAGCCAAAAAGAGGGGAGGAATAGAGAAGAAGAAGAGGGAGTCACTACTTAATGGAAAAGGTAATTTGTTTAAGATGAAAACAATTCTGGGAATAAATGATGCACAACAATATGTATACTTAATACCACTGAACTGTATACTTAAGAATGCTTTTGTTAGGAAATATTATGTAGTGTTTTATTGCAATTTAAACAATTTGTATCTTTAATTGCACATACTAAGGACCAGGGACCAAGGTAGGCACTAGAAAGACAAAAACAAAAAACAAATGCTTCTCATTCTATGACACCTATGAGTAGTAAGGGCTCAGATTCTACTTCTATCAAGAAAATTCAAGGTAACCACACTTGAAATTTAAAGCTTTCTTCCCTCTCAGTGCCTATGTTAGCACTTGTTATAGCCTGCTCAGTAACTGTGTCTGGTCCTTCTAACATTTGTCTCCTTTTGAGATAATAAAATACCCTGAGGTCAAGAGCTCTGTCTTATCTATTCATTTTTAATCTATCAAAGCACTTAATACAGTTCATTGCACATAATGGAACTCAATAAATACTTGTGGAATAGAACAGAATGGAATGGAAGTTAACTCCAGTCACAAATGACAACACGTGATAGACAGGCCTTCCTCAGACTGGTTTCCTGATCAGTGGTATTCTTCAATAGAAAAATTTAAAACAAACAAACAAAAACCCAACAAAAACAAAACTCAAACCCTGCACTTCAAAAACACAACTCAGGTTGAGCCTGGATTTGCAGGAAGCTCAGCTAGCCTAGCATGTATGAAATACTAGGTCTAGTCTTCAGCCTTGCAAACTAAACCAAACAAACCACAGCTTTGTCACTCGATTCCAGGAACTCACTGTGAATAAACACTATGAGTTTTTGTTTTGGTTTGTTTTTTTACATATACTTTGGATATAAAAGGACAAAATATGGAGCACAGTTGTCCAGAGACTGAGAAGCAGTTGAACTCACGTGGTGAAGATGAGTTTTATAAATTTGTAATTTTTACATAAAAAGTTTGACTTTTCTCATTGGCAATTCAGATTATATTTGTCGATAATACATTCATTTTGTTCCTTTTCAAAAGTCATTTGCCAAACCTTCACCTAACCACAAGTTGTCTCTCATTTTTTCAAGTAGAAACCATGCTTTATAGACTATTGAGCTCTTTGAGTTGTCCTCTTAGTCACACAATTCTCCTTGAGCTCACAGCAGCGCGGTTGTGCATGGAAAGCATCTCCCATCTACTTCTTGTCACATCAGGCAGACTTCTCAACACAGAAACTCACATCAGAAGGTACTAGAAGAATGCCATCAAAAATACTCTGAAGTCAAATTTAACTGTCTTCATCTCTGTGCCTGGTGGTAAAGAATGAAGTGACTCCAGGTACAGCTTCTTGTCATTCTATGTCCCATGAAGGATAATGCATCGATATTTTTGTATCCTTTGTCTAGTGTGTAAGTTTATCTGATCCATAGAGAATCACAGAAACAGCGGGACAAACAATGATATTCACTTGACACTGTGTTGAAAATGAATATTACAAGTTGGAGGGGAGGGGAGTAGGGAAGGGTAAGTGGGAGAAAATGAGGGTGGTGGCTATAAAGTTTTTTTTTTTTTAAAAAAGAACTGTAACCCCCGTTCATCATTTTTACAATAAAAAAAAATTAAAAAAAGAAAAGAGGCCAGGAGCTTGGCCTAGTGGTAAAGTGTTCGCCTAATATTCATGAAGATCTGGGTTCGATTCCTCAGTACCATATCCATAGAAAAAGCTAGAAGTGGTACTGTGGCTCAAGTGGTAGGGTTGTATCATTGAGAAAGCCCAAGGAGAGTGCTCAGGCCCTAGGTTTAAGCCCCAGGACTGGCAAAAAAAAAAGAAAAGAAAAAGAAAAATGACATGATTTTTTTTTGTCATTATGAAAATAGTTTTTTATCTCATGGAGCCCTCAAAATACTTCATGGCTTCCCAATATCCAGGGATCACAAATTGAAAATCATTGACATGATATAATCTCAATTTCATAAAATAGAAGCTGGAAACATTATTCTCAGTAAGGGAGACTGAATAGTTGGAGTCTAGAGTGGGAGGAAGACATTCAACTATATGATTTTATTTTTTACTTTTTAAATTTGAACTACGGGTCATTCTAAAATCACTTTTAATATTATTGTAGAGTATGAGTATCTTGCAGTCTACAGCAAGGCAAGTGAGCTGATAAGTTATATTTTATCCATGAATAATATTCCACACCATTATAAAGTGTGTCTTGGACAGTGCTCATGTGATTTTTGAACCCAGGTTCATATGGATGCTCAGCCTAGACTCATTGGTTAGGATCTCATACAAACTGCTAATCAGCATAGTTCAAGCACAGAAAGTGAACAGGAAACTTGCAATTCATCAAACCTCAATTTAATAAGGAAGGAAAATTTAAAATGTTATGTAACTGCAAACGATTAAGAATATCCAAGCCAAGTACCAGTGGCTTATGCCTGTGATCTTAGAAGAAACTGAGATCTAAGGACTATGGTTCGAAGCCAGCCCAGGCAGGAAACTTCATAAGACTCATTTTGAATTAATAACAAAAAAAAGCCAGAAATGGAGCTGTGGTTCAAGTGGTAGAGCACCAGTCTTGGGCACAAAGATCAAGGACAGAACCAAGGCCCTGAGTTCAAGCATCAAGACTGGCACAAAAATCAAACAACAATAAAGAAAATCCAATAGTCCCTGATCCTCTCTGACTCCCCTCCCTCCACAAGTCACATTTCCCACCCACACCCCCAGAGTCATAGTTTCCAACAACAGTTATGTGTAACTCAGAAGGAACTACCTTCTCCTATAAACTAAGAAACACTCTAAATCTGGGCCTACCTCACTCATCTTGCCCTTCTGTCAGGTAAAGCAATAGTCATAAACTGAGAGCCCTCCAACAGGCAAGATTAATGAGAAAAATCGGCAAAGGAAAAGATTCTTGTTGGCCACACTATGTATCTGGCATAGTTCTGTTCAGGTTAGAGGCAGAGTTTAGGAAATGTGTCACATTCCTCTTGACTCTATCCTAAGAAAAACAAAAGCTCAGGTGTAATAATAAATAGTAACTGACAGCTAGCTTCTGTCTCAGGAGAATAATGAGAAGTGTTGGGACTCCTGGTGAGCGGAGAATACAGGCTATGTCAAAAGGGCAACAGATTCCTCACTGGCTTTAGCAATTCGGGGTCTTCTGCAGCCATGAGGAATGTACACTCAGTGTGACTGTCGTCTCTCATTTTACAAGACAGGATGGTAATCTGGTTGTTATGGGGTCTTTCTCGCCTTCAAAAAAAGATCTTTTATACCCTATGGAGCCCAAAGACAGCATAGTATGGTTAGCCATAGAACGCGGGACTGTGGGCTGATTTAATAATTTCAGAGACCTTGCCCCCTCTGATCTAAATTAATGTCTTCAAGACTACCCTCTGAAGCAGAGGAGGATTTTAACATAACCGACACATTTCTCTCATCCCATCTAAGGCTAACTTCTCTGGTAAGGGAAAATAAACCATGTAAGTCATGTATTGTAGTAAGCTAAAGGAGCTCAGAATGTTAGGATAGGAACCCCTCCTCATGCAAAACTGTAAGTGGCACCGGTAAATTTTACAATCCTGCTTGCTTCGAAAGGGATTGCTCTCTTCTTCTGTCCATTATGGAGACAGAAACTCACACCCCCACTGATGTACTGTATTATCAGGCAAAAATACCAGCCCACCAGGAGAGATGTTGCAACCTCAGAATGAAGTAAAGCAACTCAAGGGAGGTCAGCCAAGTCCTCTTTGTTCAGTACTTGGTCAGTTTCTAGAGTCAACTTTCAGGAATGGGAGAGGGATTTCTTAACCAAAACTACCAGGAATGCACCTCAGAGGCGCTTAGGGCTCAGAAAGTTTTGATATTATCCTAGAACCTTAGACTTATTGAACCTTTGTGTATGTGACATGGGAATTTACACTTTGATGTATATGGAAAGGTAGAAATGTCTAAGCAGAAAAATAGAGGAAAATAGCATCATCACATTTTCCCCATCGCACTATTCAATGCCAGAGATGATGGTAGAATAGAAAAAGAAATAAAGAGGGCCAGGAGCATAACCTAATGTTAGCATGTTCACCTCGCATGCACAAAGCCCTGGGTTCAATTCCCCAGAACCACGTACACAGAAAAAGCCGGAAGTGGCACTGTGACTGAGTGCTATCCTTGAGCCAAAAGTGTCCAAGGACAATGCCCAGACTCCTAGTTCAAGCCACAGGACTGGCAAAAAAAGAAAAAAAGAAAGAAAGTGTATTTCTACCAGATGAGGTGGCACATACCTATAATGTCAGTACTGGAGGCTGAGACAGCAGGATTAAGAATCTGACAGCAGCCAGGGCTACAGTGTCAAGATCTTGTCTCAACAAACCAAAATAAGATAAAAATCAAATTTTCAAGGTCATGAAAAGGCACAAGAAAGACATCAGGGAGTAGGACATACTGAGTTCTCAAAAAGAAAGAGAAGTTTGATGACAGCACCCAATTGACAAAGAAACACAATTGGGCAATGAATCTATTTGCTGATAGAACACTGGGAAATATAACTGCACCAATAACTACAGTCAGCTTTGATAATGGAAAAAATATGGAAAATTGAGAAAGGCAGGTGATAAAAAGCAGGAACACCACATTTCTCATCTTCACAGCAGTAACTGAACTGATAATGCTGAAAAACAAAACATTTAGTTGAAATTAAAAAGAAGCTAACATAGGCATTGTTTTAAAAATAAATTTTGTTTTGCACCAAATGTGTTTTTTTAAAGAATGTGTTTTATGGTAGAGAAAAACATATTTAAGGTCAAACCTTACCTTCTTTCTGTCCTATTAAATAAAATTAAAATGAAATATTTTTCTTGAAGTAGTTGTGCACGAGTTACAACTCAACATATCAAATTTCACACATTCTCTCAATTTACCTGGTTCCATTTCCATGTATGTACAATTAATATTATGACTGCATTCACTCACGTTTCCTCTCTCCACTGAGCTCATGTGACACAAGTTTAACCACCCAGCCATCCATCTATCTTTCCATCCATCCATCCATCCATCCATTCATCCATTCTCTCATTCATTCACTTGTCTTCAATTTGTGCTATAGGAGTGGTGATGGGTTGATTGGTACAGTATGAAAGCCCAGGTGGTTCTATCTGTGCACATGTGAAGAAAGATGGTTAGAAGGGTGCTATGAGTTTTAAATTTTTTCTTTGGATTTTTAATATTGCTTAACATTTTCAATGTGACTACTTTTTATGGAAACAAATAGCTTTCAATAGAAAATGAATGTCATTTAAAATGAACTCTTCAACCTTGAATTCTCTCTATATGAGGCAGTTGCTCAGAACCTATGCTTGAAGCTCTTGACCCTGGAATAGTAACCTTGAGCTCCACCTTTGCTCTCTCTCTGTCCCCATCTTCTCCTCAGACTTCTATTCCTTCTCCAAATTTCCTGGGAGAATCCATGCTACGACTTTGGATACATTCCTTCTATGCCTCTTTTCTTCTTTGCTTCCGCTATCATGGTATATGGTGAATGTTGTTATTCTACTTAGAAATTAATTTAAGAGTCCTAGAATTTGTCTTAATTGTGTTTTGGGACCTACTCAAAATTAGTTATTTATCCTAATATTAATTTTAATTAATTTTATCATTCTAAATTATCATAAAGTGGGGAAACATTTTTAATGGCTCTTCAGCTCTTAATCCTCTTTCTTTATTTGGAAGAATTCATCAGAACCTGAGCCTTTAGCCAGGCACTGTTGGCTCACAGTTGTAATCCTAGCTACTCAGGAGGCTGTGGTGCAAAGATCAAAATTACAAGCCATCTTAGCCAGGAAAGTTCTTGAGAATCTTATCTCCAATGTACCAGCAAAAAGCCAGAAGTGGAGGTTTAGCTCGAGTGGTAGAACTCCAGCCTTGATTTAAAAAGCTGAAGGTCAGTGCCTAGATCCTGAGTTCAAGCCCCAGTAAGGCACACACACACACACACACACACACACACACACACACACACACACACACACACACACACACACACACACTAAGTAAGTAAGTAAGCAAAGAAATAAACCATGAGCCTCTGCTCTACATACAAGAGGGATGGTGACAAGTCTAGAAGTATTCATTGACTTCTAGAGCAGACTTCCCCACTCACTTGAACAAGGCTGAGTGGGGAATCCAGTCAGCTGGCAGCAGTCATAGCAGTAATTAGATACAGTGCCTTTGGCAGCAGCCATTTGGTCCCATGGTGATCGAAGGAACAAAGTAAGCTGCAGCCCCCTTATGCAGGGTGGATATGACTCACATCCTTTGCTCTTGCCTGTTTTTGAAGTCTGACCTTTGTTCCTCCAAGTAATTCTCTGGCTACCTTGTAACCTCTCAATATATTCCTTTTGTTTCGATCAGTGTGCATCATTGTCTATTGTTCGTAATTAAAAGCCTCGGAGGATCCTGTACCTATAATCTGTGTATATTAAATCCACTTGTATTCTAAATGATTGGCATCAAACCTCCTACCTTAGATTCTAATTCCAGTGGTTGTCTGTATTGCTAATTTTGCCTGTGCTTTTGACAACCTATTGCTTTCCTCCCTATCTACTTAACAGCCGTCTCTATTTTTGTTTCTAGTAATTCATTCAACAAATATTTATTGCACTGAGGATAAAGAAGAAAATAAGACTGTAACTGCCAGTAGGAGGACAGGTTTTAGTGGGAACATGGTGTCTGCGGGGTAAGGAAGCTTCATTCCGGAAGGAGAATGTAGGGCTGAGCAACAGTGAGCCAGGGAGGTGTCATAAGTCACCAACATGGTAGAGGCAGAAGCAGCCTGTATCCTCAGGTGCTCAGGAATGTCTCCTAAGATGCCTTTCAAAAGTAACAAGTGCAATGGGTGTGATTAGAATTAACTGGTACACATTCCATTGTGTGTGTGTGTATGTGTGTGTGTGTGTGTGTGTGTGTGTGTGCCAGTTTTGGGGCTTGAACTCTGAGCCTGGGCACTATCCATGAGTTCTTTTGCTCAATGCTAACACTCTACCACTTTGAGCCACAGTACCACTGCTGGTCTTCAAGTGGCTAATTGGAGATAAGAGCTTCCCAAGGAATTTTTCTGCCCAAGCTGACTTCAAACTGTGATCCTCCAATCTCGCTAGGATTACAGATGTTAGCTACCTATGCCCAGCACATTCAACTTATGTATCTGACTTATCACCTGTATAATAACAAAGAAATTAAATTAAAAAGAAATGTACTTTTTTTCCTGGCTTATGTATCTAACCTCTCTCTATATCACTTTCCTAGTAACCATAAAAAACTAAAAAGAAATGGAAACAAAGTGTGAATTAATCTAAACATTTAAAAATGAAAACAAATAATTGAGCTGGGAATGTGGTTTAGTGGTAGAGTGCTTGCCAAGCATGCATGAAACTCTGGGATTGATTCCTCAGTACCACATAAACAGAGAAAAGCTGGAAGTGGCACTGTGGCTCAAGTGGTAGAGCACTGGTCTTAAGTCACAGATGCTCAAGGATAGAGCCCAGGCCCTGAGTTCAAGCCCCAGGACTGGAAAAAAAAATAAAAAGCTCAATGACCTCAGTGTTGTCTCACATCAATTAAAATAGCATGTCTAGGTGGGGAGGGTATTATTGTTTTCTTAAGTCCAGTGTAATCAAATATCTGATGGGACCCACTGATGTAGATTGGGCCAAGTGAAGGGTGTACACATGGCAGTTGGAAGTACTGTAGTTAAAGGTAGAGAACCAAGAGCAGAGCTGAGTAGGCCGACTCAAGCATTGGATTGAGAAGGGGAAGTCGGTGAAGCTAGCCCACATGAACTTCTCAGAAGTGAATTGCAGCACAAAGCATCACCAGTGTTGTAAGCGTAACAATCTTCCCCTAAATGGCAACATGAAAAAGAGGGACAGTGTCCTCTTATTTCATCAGATTGACAGCTGACAAGTTCGGAGTTCATTTATTTGAGGTTGTACTGGTTTCAAGCAGAAGGGAATTGCAGAATGCTGAGCAAACCCTGGTGCCTTTGGTCCTCTAAGAGAATAGAAGAAGAGATGCCATTTAAGAGGAATGGAAGACCAGAGGAGACCAGACCAGACTAGACTGGATTGGACTGGATGAGACTAGACCAGGTTGGACTGGACCAGACAAGACAGGATTAGACTAGACTGGATCAGACCAAACCGGACTAGATGAAACTTGCCCAGACAAGACCAGACCCGATTAGATCAGACCAGACCAGATTGGACTAGTCCGGACCAGACCAGATTGAATGGGACAGGACACTACAGGACCAGACCGGACTAGACAGGATGGGATCAGATCAGACTGGACTGGACCTGACTAGACTGGACTGGATTAGATAATACCAGACTGGACCAGATGAGACCAGACAGGACCAGACCCTGGGGGCATTTTGTCCCCAAGCCCTACATACAATTAATTTTAATTTCTCAGAGTAACTTTCATGTTTGATGTTTAAAAGAAAAAAAGAAATGAGAAAAACTTTATTTTTTTCAGTTTTATATTAAAAATACTGTTTCCCTTTCTGATAAAAAAAAAAGAAGAGGAATGGAAAGATATATGATGGAGGTAGAAGAAAAATTAGTCAATGAGATATTATAGAAGTTAATTACGGAATTTCACAGAGGAAATAATCAGTATTGTTGACAATGCCACAAGTATTGGTGGAACAGCTGAATGCTGCCAGTCAGATGATCTTTATTCATCATAGAGGCCTGCTCTCCTGTAACTTGCTTGCTGAGCCCCATCTTTGTCTCATATGATTAGTGCATGCTTGAGAGATGGAAAAGTACTCTCTGAAGTTCAAAACTCATTAGCGTTATCCTTGCTCAAGTCCACTTTTCACAGGATTGGTCTTATTTCTACAAGAAGTGTCCTGAAACAGGTCCCTAAAACCAAAAGGAAAGGCATACAGGGGCTAGCTGAGAGCTCTGACTTAGAGGAATGAAATGCTTTAGCTGAGAGGCCTGACAGGATTGAAGCATCCAATTAGACATTAACTCTTCTCTTGTTCCACCTCTGCAATGGATCATATTTCCACCCACTTCACTCCATTTTCATTCCCACTGGACTGGTCCATTCTCTATCATATAACTCAACCACTATGCTTCTGAGCCTGGCTGCTCCATGTGTTTTCTTCTAAGCTTGTTCTTTGACATCTCTTTTTCTCCTCTCATGGAGGGCTGACTTTGGCTCACAGGAGAGAGCCTGAGTCTGTGTCCCTGTTCTGCCACTGTCCTGTTGCATGACCTCAAGAAAATAACTTAAGTACCCTGGGCCTTATTTTTATCACCTGTAAAAAGGGACAGTAGCAGCACTTACATCACAGAAATTTTACAAGAATGAAATAATTGTACACAGAAGGTGTGTGGTAAGAACTACATTGTTGTTAAGCAATTAATCTCCCTCTAGTTCAGAATTCATATCTATAAAATACCTGGGAAAGTCACATCTACCTCATGTTGTAGAGATTAAAATAGAAAATGTACTTCAAGTATCCCTGTCTGGGGCCTAGTTGATATCATTTTCACACAGTTTATAGGTAAAATATCACCTGTACTTGGGTGAATGCTTTCTTATGCCCAGTTTAAATCATTTTTGTTGTTGTTTTATTGCTTTTCTAAAAAATAAATTTTATTGTAAATGTGGTACACAGAGGGGTTACAGTTATGTAAATCAGGTAATGAGTACATTTCCTTTCCAACAGCATCATCACCTCCCTCATTTTCTCCCAGTTCCTCCCCTCTTGCTTCCCCTCCCTACCCCCCAAGTTGTAAAGTTGTATCTAGTGAGAATCACTGCTGAATTTGTTCATCCTTTGTCCCTCCATTTCTGTATTCCCCCTTCCGTTCTCCAAGTCAGACAATGGGTACAATTTTTTTAAAGCAACAAAGGAGAATAAACTAAAGAAGAAAGGAAAGAAAAAAAGAACTGTTTAAATCCAAGAGGATATATTGACATAATAAATATTATGGAATATCAGTTATATTACATTAAACAATAGTATATGCATTATTATAATATGCTACTATAGTAATAAGTTATTACTATATGTAACTAATACTGTATGTAATACTAATATGTTATTACTATTACATTATTGACATTGTAGTACTGAATGATCTCTGAAAGTACGTACGTTAAACTGAATGGAAAAAACAATGTAAATAGCATCTTTGAAAGTATAAAGGCTCCCTTTTGTAGAAAATTAAAGATAGTTGCAAACTTATGCAGATTTATCTTTTTAAGTCAGAAAATATAACAAGCAATTCTTTATTTGGAAAACCAGTAAGGAAGAAGAGAAAAATACAGCTTTTCACTTTCTAGTTTGCAACTGCTACCCTACATTTATCAACCTAAACATGTTTTACTCTTGTTGAAAATGTTGAGAAGTCTACCCTTTCTTGCTTATTTTATTCTTTGTACCTCAGTGTCTTCACTCTTATATTTACTTTTACAGTGCTGAATATCAAACCCAATACTTGGCACATGCTGGGCAAAGGCTCTACCAATGAGCTACACCCCAGTTCCTCTCAATGTGTTTTTAAAAACATATTGCAAATATATATCCATTTTAAATCTTTTTCAAAATCATATCCTAATATTGTGTAACATTCCACCCGTTCTTAACCCTCCTCATAAAGTATTTAAATTTACAGTGTTCTTATCATTATACTATTAGAATGAATATTTGAAGTTTTTATTTTTTACCAGTCCTGAGGCTTGAAATAAAGGCCTGAGCACAGTCCTTGGACAGTTTTTGTTTAAGGTTAGTGCTCTGCTTTATAAGCCACAGCGCCACTTTCAGCTTTTTCTGTATACATGGTATGGAGGAATCAAGCCCAGGGCTTCGTGCATGCTAGATAAGCACTCTACCACCAGGCTAGACTCTCCTGAACATTTTCTTTTAGTTATTAGTTTTACAAATAGTATTTCGTTCAAAATATTGGTAACAGCATTATTCTATTATGTATACTTATATAAATGCCCACTTGCCTATGTTATTTTTTTATTATTGAGGTAATGTTACAGTTACATTCTCCAGAGAGTAGGTGCACTACTTCTCACACATTGATACCCCTTCTTATGCTTTTGTCACCATTTCCTTCTTCCCACCCCCTCCCAATCAACTTGTTTCCCCCCTTCCCTTTTCTATTTCAAATATATATAATATACCGGTAACAAAGTCAGATACAGTAACAATACGAGATTAATCAAAGGGCAATAAAGGAGAAGAGAAATAACATAGTACATTAAGAAAAAAATCACACAAGATTAAGCTCTTGTTACAATATCCTAGAGATTCTTTCATTTAATCTAATTCTATATGACCTTATGATACTAGGTTTCGAGCTATTGTAATCCCCTGCTAGGAGATTCCTAGGTTTATACTAATTATTACAAATGATGGATGCCAGTGAGCCTATTTCCTTTGGGTCTGGCTTACTTCACTTAATATGAATTTTTCCAAGTCTTTCCATTTCCTTACAAATGGGGCGATGTCGTTCTTTCTGACAGCAGCATAGAATTCCATTGTGTATAAATACCACATCTTATAGATTCATTCATTTACTGGGGGGCATCTGGGTTGGTTCCATATCTTTGCTATGGTAAATAGTGCTGAAATGAACATATGCTAGTGGATTTAGTATGCCCTTGTGTCTGGACATTTGGGTAAATACCAAGGAGTGGGAGTGATGGGTAGGGAGCTCTATGTTTCATCTTTTGAGGAATCACCACACTGCTTTCCACAGTGGTTGAATGAGTTTACACTCCCACCAACAGTGTAATAGAGATCCCACTTGTGTATGTCATTTTTTTATTATTGAGGTAATGTTTAGAGGGGTTACAGTTACATTCTGCTAGCATCTATTGTTATTAGATTTCTTGATCATGGCCATTCTAAGTGGAATGAGATAGAATCTCAAAGTTGTTTTGATTTGCATTGTTTTTTTATGGCCAGAGATGTCGAGCATTTCTTCATGTGTCTATAGGCCATTCTTATTTCTTCTTCAGAGAAGTTTCTCTTTAAGTCTTTGGCCCATCTTTTAATGGGATGGTTGTTTCTTTGAAGATTTGTTTTGGAAAGATTCAATTTTTTTAGCAGTAGATATATTTTAGATATGAGGCCTTTGTCTGCTGTATGGTTGGTGAAGATCTTCTCTACTCTGTGGTTTTTCTATTTAACTTTCTAGCTATGTCCTTTGCCATACAGAAGCTCTGCAATTTAATGCAATCTCATTTGTCCAAACTTTCTTTAATTTGTTGTATTTCTAGGTCTTTATTAAGAAAGTTTCAACCTGTGCCAAGGAGAACTGATGTATCTCCTATTCCTTCTTGTGAAGTTTTCAGGGTATCTGCCTTGAACTTGAGGCCTTTGATCCCTTTGGAGTTAATCCTGGTGCAGGGTGACATGAAAGGATCCATCTTTAGCTTTCTGCATGTGCTTAACCAGTTCTGCCAGCACCATTTGTTGAAGAGGCTGTCTTTCTTCCATTCTATTTTTTTGGCTCCCTTATCAAAGATTAGGTGGCCATAGTCTATGGGTTGACCTCTGGGTCTTCAGTTCTATTCCATTGGTTCTCAGGCATGTTCTTGTGCCACTACCAAGCTGCTTTGGTTACTGTAGCTCTGTAATACGGTCTAAAGTTTGGTACTGAAATTCCTCCTGAACTGTTCTCTTTGCTAAGAATTGGCCTGAACATTTCTTTATATAAATTCTAGACATGGGATTGCAGGAGTAGTGAAATTTTGCTGATGAGAACTCTGCTAAGAAGAGAATACTCTCCAGGGTGTGGGGAAGTGATCCGTGACCTTGGAATTAGATATTTAGAAGAGCCTAAAAGCTCTGCACAAATGAGAAGGCTTTTGAATTCTCTGAGGAAGTTGTGAAGAAGAATAAGATTGCAGACTAGGGAGTCAAGGATGTGACTCTGTGAAAGGATTACTTTTGGACTGATGAAGAAGTTGGGTTGTAGTAGAGATAAACTGACAGTTCACAAACACAGGAGCCTTAAGCAGAGTTCATCTCAGAGTGTGAATCTTGAGAATCAGGGAAGGACTGAGTTTCTCCAATTAGAGAGCTGGAAATGGAGTGAAGCCTCCCAAAGGCAGATCTCCAATCCCTTTTACTAATCATATCCCTCCCCTGAGGACCTCTGTGTTATTGGCCATAGAAAATCTAGCGAATCATATTGACTGCAGGGGATCTACTTATTTAAACCTTCCAGGGCCATGTAGAAGCCTGATTCATTCCACTGTACCCTGTAGGGGGCATCATAGATCTTATATCTCTAGTAATTTAATAGAAAATAGCTTTATTATGTACTTATGTAATTTAGGAGGGGGATAGAAGAGCTTATAATCTTTTAATCTGCATCCGATTTCCTGGAGAAAAAAATAAAAGTGATCAGATAGGACCTTCTGTATCAATTCCAGAGTAGAAGTGCCACTTGGTACTCTATATGAGTGGGGGGCATTGTATGCCAGTCCTGGGGCTTGAATCCAGAGCCTGGGAGCTGCCCTTAAATGTTTTGTTCAAGGCTAGCACTCTACCACTTGAGCCACAGCTCTATTTCTGGCTTTCTAGTGGTTCATTGGAGAGAATCTCACAAAACCTTCCTCCTCAGGATGGTTTTGACTTGTAATCTTCTGATCTTCCCATCCTGAGTTGCAAAGATTGTAGGCATGAGCCACCTTTTGCCCCACAATATAGAGGCTACATTTTCAAGTGCTACTAGAAATTCACATGATGTACTTTTCTTCTTGATGTACTCTTCTTCTTCTTCTTCTTCTTCTTCTTCTTCTTCTTCTTCTTCTTCTTTTTTCTCCTTCTTCTTCTTCTTCTTCTTCTTCTTCTTCTTCTTCTTCTTCTTCTTCTTCTTCTTCTTCTTCTTCTTCTTCTTCTTCTTTTGCCTATCCTGGGGCTTAATCCCAGGGCTCAAACTGTCCTTGGGCTTTCTCAAGTCTAGAGCTCTACCACTTGAGCCACAACACCACTTCTGGATTTTTCCATGTATGTGGTACCAAGGAATCCAACCTGGGTTTTCGTGCATGCTAGGCAAACACTCTTACCAGCAGGCCAAACTACTGGCCCCAAAGTTGTTGGATTTTTTTTTGCCAGTCCTAGGACTTGAACTCAGGGCCCGAGCACTGTCCTTGGGTTTTCCCAAGGCTAGCGCTCTACCACTTTCACATGATGTACTTTCGACATGGGTAATAGTTTCTCACCGTTTCACAGATCATATAAGTTGACCAAGCCAACAGTGGATGGAAGGTGATAGATTTGAGACTGTACCCTTTTTGGTGCTCCTAACCTTTCTACCATGCCGTGCCCTCTCTTCACTTCTCCCTTGCAAGCCTTCCCACATCATCATTTGGTATTGCTTTAGGCCCATCCTAGTGTCAAACACAATCCTTCTCTTTCTCTTTAGATGGCATCATTGCCACCCTCAAAGAGCTTTCTCTTTTCATCTTCAACTTCCCTTCTAATCCTAGTATCATCCAAGGATTTTTTTTTTTATTCACAGTAAAAAGCAAATAGCAGACTTCTATTTTCCTTCCTACCATCAAAGCTTTTTCCGATGAGTCTTTCCTCTATGTAGTGTTTTTCTTAAGGGATGCTGTCCACAACACCTCTGTACTTGAACACAGACCCAGTCCTACTTCACTTCTACCAGTCTTCTAAGTGCTCCTGTGACTTAAGTTTGTTCAGGTTCCATGGATCTTTCTCTCATGTAATATGACACAGTTTTCCCTTGCCTCTTCTTGGTGTACTGCAGTCTTCAGGCTTTCATTCTCTGTCAACTGTCTTGTTAGTTTCTCTGCCTGGGGTGAATTTCTCATTCTCTGCCCTCCTAAAAAGTTAGACTGAGCTTTTCTCAGTGTACACTGTTTCTCAACTGGCCACATTCAGGCTCATGGGTCTGAAGGTAATGTAACTGAGGATGTTTTCCTGTTTTATTGTAGAATAAATGTTAGTTCCACTGGGATGTTTCTCAGATACTTAAAAAGTAACATACCAAACTGAATTACTTGTATTCTTCCCAAGTTTAGAAAATGCCTTCCTTATCCTCTCCTCCCAATTTATTCTGTGGTGTTGAGGCCAACATGGTTTCCACGACTAAGACTTAGCACAAGTACTTCAATACAGAAGGTGCACAATATTTGCTTAGTGAGAGAATGAATGAATCATATTTTTTCCTTGAGATAATTCAGCTTCTACACTGCCATTCACCTATAGTGTTAAAGTTAGTGGTAGAAATTGCATATTAGAACAGATGTGGCCAGGAGGGATGACTGCTACACTGTTGGTGGGAGTGTAAACTCATTCAACCACTATGGAAAGCAGTATGGCAGTTCCTCAAAAGACTAAACATAGAGATCCCCTATGACCCAACAATTCCACTACTTGGCATTTACCCAATTGCCCAGAAACAAGGATATACTAAAGCCACTAGCACAGTGATGTTCATTGCAGCACTATTTACCATAGCAAAGATATGGAACCAACCCAGGTGCCCCTAAGTTGATGAGTGGATCAATAAGAAGTAGTATTTCTATACAGTGGAATTCTATGCTGCTCTCATAAAGAATGACGTAGAAAAAATCATATTATGTGAAGTAAGCCAGACCCAAAGGAGCATAGGCTCAATGGTTTCCCTCATTGGTAATAATTAGTACACATATAGGATTCTCCTAGCACAGGATTACAATAGCATAAAACCTAGGTACCGAAGGTCACATAGGATGAAATTAAATGAAAGGATCTCTAGGATATGGAAACAAGAGTTTTATCTTGTGTGATTGTTGTTCTTAATGTAATATGTTATTTCTCATCTCTTTTGTTGTCCCTTGGTTATCTCATATTGTTACAGTATCTTACCTTGTTATCTGATATATTGCATATATGTTTATGTGTTTATTTGAAATAGGGTAGGAAAGGGGGAAAACAAGATGAGGGGAGGAGGTGGGGGGAGGGAAGTGGGGACAAAACATGAGAAGGGGTAGCAATGTTTGTTAAGTAATGCACCTTCTAGCTGGTGAGAATAATGTAACCCTTCTAATAATTACAATAAAAACATATTTAAAAATGAAATTGCATATTAGTGAATGTCTTTGCAAATTGGGAAAGTATAAGTATTCTTGAGAATATACTGACTCAAAGTTAAAAGGAACCACAGTTCAGAATAATGTTTATGGACAAGAAAATGCCACTTATTTCATTGCCTAGTCTGACATGAATCTTGGTAGGACTAGAGCAGGACAAAAGAGTATATTATTACAAATATAGTGTATTATATGTAAGTTTACTTTATATATGTATAGCTTCATGACTATAAATTGTACATATATGTTTCACACGATCAATTCATTCAATGTGTTTCTGTATCACCGATTGATATAGTTAGATATTCTCTACCCATTTACCAGCAGTATCTCCATAGCTAGAAAACTTCCTGAACCTTAATTGACTGTGACCCATCAACTTTCAAAATTGACAATAATTAAAATAAATCCTAATCTTGACTTAAAGATATATACAGTCACTTATTTCTTAACCAAGAGAACCTAGAATGCATGCTATGAATATTAGAAGGTTGATAAAATGGAAATTCTTTTTAGAAAATCTGACACTCATAATTCTCCTTAAAAAAGAAGAAAATCACCATTTCTTTCAGAATTCCTCTGTGTGCCAGGTATTTTACAAACCTTGTGTCAGTTAATCCTGACAGTCCAGCAAGATAAGTTTTATAGCCATTTCATGTACAAGGAGAGAGAAATTCCAAAAGAATAAGTCATTTTTCCCAGAACTGTATAACAAATATGTTGAGATGAATTCAGAATCAAGTATGAAGTCCCAGGAAAGCTTTCCTTATGCTCATGTGGGTTTTCTTCCTTTTCTGCTTCCTCTTGATTCCTTAGTCGTATCACTGTTATAGCCCTCTTTCTCCTCCCCCTCTTCCTTCTCTCCTCTTTCCCTCCTTTCTTTTTCATAAAAGCTAGTCCCCCACCTAATCTAAAAAATAAGCCCTTAGACTTCTTAAGAAGCAAAATGCTGTTTTTTCATGCTTGGATCAATGTTATAGGGGGTGATTTACATAAAATAAATGCACCCATCTTAACTTCCCAGTTTAATGAGTTTTGACAAATGGACATACCTGTGTAATCATCACCCAATCAAGAAATACAACATGTCTAGCATAAAAAAAATCTTCCATCTTTTTTACTTCCTGGCTCCAGGCAACCACTCATCTGGGAAGTTCTTTCTGTCATTTTAAATTACTTCTACCTCCTATAAAGTTCCATATAAATGGAATCATATGGCATATTTTTTGTGTCTGGCTTCTTTATTTTTTACATAATGTTTTTGACAGGCATATATGTTGCAACTATCAGTAGTTCACTCCCTCTTATTGTTCAACAGTATCTCATAAACATACCACAAAAGTTTTATCCATTCACCTATTTTCAAACCACTTGACTTAGCTGCATGGATTGTTTATTTATCATCCTGTGTAGGTATTTGATGGGAGTGGAATTGGTGACTCATATAGTAGCTATATATTGAATTTTATAAAAACTTACCAAATTGTCTTTTTAATAGGGTAGAACCACTTTTTTTTTTTTGCCAATCCTGGGCTTAAGCTCAGGACCTGAGCACTGTGCTTGGATTTTTCTCAAGACTAGAGCTCTACCACTTGAGCCTCAGCACCACTTCTGGCTTTTTCTAAGTATGTGGTACTGAGGAATCAAACCCAGGTCTTCGTGCATGCTAGGCAAGCACTCTAACACTAGGCCAAACTCCCGGCCAGGGTAGAACCACTTTACATAAGAGTTCTAGTGGCTATCAAGCCTTCTTCATTCATGTTCTGACCTGTCATCATTAATGTAGCCATGGTAATGAGTGTACATTGTACATTGGTTCTCTCTTGTGGATTAATTTGTATTTTCCTGATCGTTATCATTGCAAACATTTCAATATATTTATTTTCCACCTATCTGAATAGCATTACTATTAGGCAGTATTATACAAAGATATCATGAGCCAAAATAAAAGATATCATAAGATTTTATATGTTGACATATTTTGAAGTAGTTATTCAAGGTATGTACATTTATTTTTTCCTAACCAATTGTCCTAAATGTTTCTCTTAAAGATAATTTATCTAACATTAAAATAACCATTCCAGTCTTCTTTTGTTTATGCCTCATTCAATAACTTTATGCTTATGATTATGATTGTTATTATTTGCCAGTCATGGGGCTTGAACTCAGGGCCCGGGCACTGTTCTTGGGCTTTCTCACTTGAGAAGCATTCTATCACTTCAGCCACAGCACCACTTCTGGATTTTTCTGTATATGTAGTACCAAGGAATGAACCCAGGGCTTTATGCATGCTAGATGAGCATTCTACCACTAGGCCAAACTCCTAGCCTAAATAGATTATTATTTTATCTAGTTCATTTCAACCTAATTATTTATTATTTAAAATGCATCCCTGAAGGGAAGCATATAAATGGGTCTCTCTTGGGCAACCTGATAATTGCATTTCTTTTAATCAATGTGTTTTAGGCTTTAATATAAGTTTTGATATGATGGGCTAAGTAAAACCTTTAGGTTTTTGTTTTTTATTTTGGTTTTTGTTTTTTATATTTCTTCCCACATTTTTTTGTCACTCTTCTTTTTTTCTTGCCTAATTTTGGATTAGGTTGGGATTTCTTATTGTTATACTTGGATATATCTATTCATAATTTATAGACATCCCTCTCTGTGTCTGTCTCAATTTACATATACACTTATATATGCATATATGTAGGCATATTTTTATCTGTCTTTTCAGTTTGAAAGACTGGAAAATTTCTGTTGATCTATGTTAAAGTTTATTCTGCTTTTAAGTTCATACACTGAAAATATTGTTTCTGATTTTTTAGTTTATCTTTGTTTTACTTTTCTGGTGCTGAGGATTGAATTTAGGGCCTTGCTCGTCCTAAGCAAA